>NW_022631044.1:6957734-7106774 GCF_010015895.1 Lontra canadensis | reverse complement strand
ATATATATATATATATATATATATATATATAATAATTTTAAAATTCCATTTTCTAATTTTCCTATTCCAAGGTAAAATAATGCATTTAGTTATTTGGGGGGTAGTAGAAAATAATGTTTAATTGGAGTTGCCAGTAGGAGTCCCTCAGATATTAAAATTTTTTCTGTTTTAAAAGCGATCTGAGTTTTAGCTCTTGAAAACAATTGTCACTTAAATGTCCAATAATGATTAAAATTCCTTTTAAATTAGAATTGCCAATGCCTTGACCTTTGATAAGGGTTCCTTAGAAATAAATCCTACATTTAAACTTTTTTCTTTAAAGCATGGTATTGGATGTTGACTTTTTACAGTTCTAAGCACTGTTAACAATATCAGGAAGGTGTTTTGAGAGAAATCAATGGAAAGTTAAACATTCTACATCTAACGTGA
Organism: Lontra canadensis; assembly: GCF_010015895.1. NCBI lineage: Eukaryota > Metazoa > Chordata > Mammalia > Carnivora > Mustelidae > Lontra > Lontra canadensis. Next base: position 7,106,345 of record NW_022631044.1, on the reverse strand, counting down.
ATACACTTCTTTTTGATTCAGAAAATAAAATCAGATTTTTGAAAGTAAATTTGAATCTTGTCTTGGTTTTACCTATTGTTTTTCTCTCTAGTTTCATTTTCTTATTTTTGTTCATATTTTCACTTTCGCTAATGCAACTTCATCTGCACACAACACAAAATGTTAGGCGAGCTTCAGCTCAGTGTTGTTCTATTATTTGACCAAAAAACCTCTTTTTTTCTGATATGATTTTAAATACATAAGTAAAACAAAAACTAGAAAACAGAGTAAATTACACAGCTGTATTAGAGGGTTCTTTCCCCTCAAGTGGATTGTTTTGTTTCCTGGAAGACTTAAGGTGGCTTTTGCAGGATTAGGAATGCTAGACAGATCTATATGTAAGGGGCCTGTGTATTAAACTGACTTTTCCTTGTTTTCATACTAGCCTTTGAGGATGGGGCTGGGGAGTAGATAGGATTCTTGTGTATCCTTCTTCATGAACTTGTATGCTTGAATCTCATTGCTCCCTTCATGGCCATGTTACCCCAGGATGTCGTGAGGTTTGCCTCTGGTGTCTTCTCCAACCTCTTCTTAGTTGCCAGTATAATGGGACAACTGTCTCCATGTGTTACAAGATGGAAGATACTGGGCACTGCTCCTTGTTGATGGGATGAAGGTTTCAGTGGTCTCCATTGGTTTTCTTCATCCATAAACTTTCACCACTGTACAGTTGAGTGTGGAACTGTGCTAATTTTAGAACCATCCAAGAGAGTACCGAACGAAAGTGAATCAGAAGCTCAAGGATTCATTTTGGCTCAATATTTAACACGTAATCTAATCTTGGACTAATTGACCAGTATCCATAGTGCCTGGGATATTTGTAGGGTCCCTTTTTTCCACCAGCTCAAATTCCTTGACCTATTAAAAGCTTGAATACTTTGTAAAGACCAAATTCCTGACTTTAACTACTCTCTTGCAAGTAACCTTAGCTATAGAACAGAAAAAGTTGTGTCAGGATTGTCAATAAGGCAGCTGTTGTATAAATTCACATTGATTTTTTGCATTAGACTTAATACTTTAAAACCCTCCTAAAGCATCTTGCCCTGTATTGTTGAACATCTGAAGTTAGGGAGAAGGAAGCTATTACACTATAGTTACTTTTGTTTAAATCATCTGCACTATGGCAGTGACAAAAACAAACAATGCTTTGTACCTGTTCTAAGTGTCTCATTTTGTGTTGTGTGCAGATGTAAGATACCTAACGGGGCAGGGGGAATTGAAATGATTACTCTCTTTGGCAGAACAGTTCCTGTTCTGCTTCCTCTCTACCAGTTCCTCCCCACCCAGAAGAGGAAAAAGACTGGAAAGGACTCTACAAATTTTTTTCCTTGAAAGAGAAGACTTAGCATCTTAACTATGCTTGCACGCACCAATTGAAAGGTTTGGGTTTGAGAAGTGCAGAAAGCAGTTACAGGAATAATAAACTATGGTTTTTAAGCCCAAGGTAGACTCCCTAGAACACTGCCTTTGGCCATTAGCATCAGGTTGAGCTTTTGCCTGATGAATGCTTTTTCTTAAAGGTCAGTAAAAAGGAGACTTTACCGAGCTGCTTTGCTCTTCCTTGAATATGGGTTTGGAAAAGAGGGCCCCAACTCTGAGGTATTAAGAGTTCCTAGGGACTAAAAAAGTAATTGTAAATATTTGAATGCAAAGATATTAATATCAAATAAAGGTTGACATTTTAAGCAATTAGTTCAGGAAACCAAAGTTAAGACCTGCCGCAATATTAAGTTGATCTTTTTGTTAAGCCTTGATGTTGTGTGCAGGGATTGGGATTTTTTCTCTAGGCATATCCTAAAATACGCACAAGAAAATTGCAAGGCCTGTCTTATCTTGGGTAACCAAATCTTAAGGATTTCCTGAGTGAGGATTACTTCTGTCAACTGCTCTTAAACATTTTCTTATCTCATACCAACTTGATATTTGAAAAGTAAAAATGTGGAATTTAAGTGAGGTTCAAATGTCAAAAATAAGTTGATAACATACATTTGACCCCTTGATTCGAAATCTTCAGTCTATCTCCACATATGCGTTTTCTTTCTTAGATCTAAAGCTTCTGGCATTAAATTTTAAGAACTGTTGAAAGAGGGGTGCCTGGGTGGCTCAGTGGGTTAAAGTCTCTGCCTTCCCCTCAGGTCATGATCCCGGGATCCTGAGATTGAGCCCTGCATCCCCCCATCACATCGGGCTCTCTTTCCCTTCCTCTTTGCCTGACTCTCTGCCTACTTGTGATCTCTGTCTGTCAAATAAATAAGTAAAATCTTTAAAAAAAAAAAAAACTGTTGAAAGAAATGTCGGTTTGGAAGCTAACAATATGATGACTGGGTATAAATCAAAAGACCTTGATGATCAATTTAAAAGGCCATTTTGCTTGTTTGTTTTTTAGAGCTTTAGGTGGAATTTAATATATAAAGTATCCTACAAGAAATTATATAGATGAAGGGACGCCTGGGTGGCTCAGTTGGTTAAGCAGCTGCCTTCGGCTCAGGTCATGATCCCAGGGTCCTGGGATCGAGTCCCACATCGGGCTCCTTGCTCATCAGGGAGCCTGCTTCTCCCTCTGCCTCTGCCTGCCATTCTATCTGCCTGTGCTCGCTCTCTCTCCCTCTCTCTCTCTGACAAATAAATAAATAAAATCTTTTAAAAAAATTATATAGATGAAGCAAAATTACCTAAATTTCAAAAATAGTCACATTACTTGCCCCTTCATGTCTCTTTCTATAGGAAGTCAGAATCACAGGGAGTGTTTAAAATAAATGCAGTTTCCTGCCCTCTGGGCCCACCAGGTTTGGGGCTGAGAATCAGCCTGTTTTCCAGCTTCGCCAGTGGTCCTGCATTCCCCTCAAAGCTCTCACTCCGCTACTGTAGGATCTTAACAGAATAAGCAGCCCAAGGAATGAGCCACTCCCCAGGGCACACACCAGCCTGCCCTTGCCCCACTCTCCTGACGCCTCTCGGAGCTTTTAGCTGATAGGTTCCGAAGTGAAATGGGAAGAGGCCCTGAAAACCACCTCTGAACAGAGCTGGGTGGCCGGTTGTGCTGGCCTCCATCCCCTACCCCAAACAGATCCTCTGTCCTCGATCCCCAATCCTGGTGGCGGATAAGAGCCTTTACTCAAAATGCAAATTCCTGTGGGAAGGTTACAGCCCCATTAGCCATTTACATGTATGTGTGAATTAAAAGGAAGCCCGGGGACTCAAACTGACTCCCATTGAAGCTTACCAGCTCTTTGTGATTTAAGGCAAAGGAAGGTCTGTAAGTTTGGCCTAACTTGCCTTGAAGAAAACAGACTCCAAGGAAATGTGGAGTTATTAGTGTATTACTTTTTAGGGGCCCTATACATGGGAACTGGGTGCTTGGAAACAGGGAAATAACCAGAGCAAACTGCTTATTTCAGAATTGTTCTGAGATATTTTCTCCTCACTCTGACTTGCATGCTTCCCAGCTCCCTGAACTCAAACTAGGACAGCTAGTGCTACAATTCAGCCCTTTGACGGATTGTAAAATGGTCTGTAGTCTGGCCAAGCAACCCAGCTACCAGATGTAGCTTTACTTCTGAAGAGGAAATAATCTGTTTCAAGTTCCATGCAACTAATTTACAAGCGAACTTCCTGATGCAGCTTGGAGCCCCCGGATATATGGTTAAGTTTTGATTTTTTGAAAGTATAAACCCAGTTCCAAAATTTGGAAGTTTGTGGCATTTTATTATTGTAGCTTCTAGCTGCTAGAGAGACGCAGAAGCTTACCCCTACATTTGCTTTTTCAGGCAAGGATGATTTTAGCCAGAGATTCGAGTGAGGAGGAGAGGAGGGAGGGGGAGGGCCATTTATATGAAAGTGCTGCAGGTGAGTGCACGCAGGGGGGTGGGGGGGGACAATAACCTGCTGCAGGTAAGGATGTGGCTGGTTTTCAGAGCGGGAACCCTCTCTGAGGAGTTGTGTGGAGCCTCTGGGTGAGTAGGAAGTTACTTTTCTCTTCTGAACCGACAGCCCATACCAGTAGGCTCTAGAGGCTCTAGCTGGAGAGGCTGTAGCTAATGCTGGGTGCATTTTCTTGCTGTTTGTTTGCCTGTATCTTATTCCTACCGTGTTCGCCACGAAGGCTTCTCTTAAATTGTCCGTTTCACTCCAGAGCACACAACAAATATCCTCCAGCCTTTTCAAGTGCCACCCGTGACAGCACAGTTAGCTAAGATGCATATCGAATGTTTGGGAGCCTCATTTGTTCCAAATGTTGACCTGAAATTTGTCCCAAAGTGGAGGTGTTTAACTGTTCATAATGACCAATCGTCATTTTAATGACTGCTATAAATGCATTTCTTAACCACACAAAAACTGACTGAAAATCACAAGGTCCCCTAAAGCAGAATGCTGTTTCATAATGTGGATTTGGAAGTGGGGGAGGTGTCAGTGTTTACCATTTGCCTTTTCTCAAACAGGTGGAAGTGATATTAGGAACACTGTTTCTGACTTTAAGCGACTTTTATTTAAAAATCATGTGACAATGTCATGTTTGGTTTTGGTTAATTCTACCAATCTCAGAAAAGAGTTGGCTGAAAATTATGTTTCTCTTTCCCGTCCTAAATATGTAGCGCTCTTTTATACTTTCAACCCCTTTTTCTGCTTCTACCATTCAAAAGAAGCCAAGATTTGTGGTAGTAGCCAAAAAAAAAATCTCTCTCCAGGTGTTTTCAAAATAAAAAAGACTTCCTTGAGCGTTCTAAATGGAAGTTTGTTTTGTTGCATTTGTGGGTCCTTTGTACAAATATGTGAGGGAAAGGATTTGTAGGATGAAATGCCCATGTTTAAGAGTCTAAAGAGGTTTTGATTTATGGAGCCCCCAGCCCCGCCGTCGAAACACTGAGACCGGAAAACTTTTGAGCAAATGAAACCAAATGGCTGCTTGTTCCACTAGCTGATGGCATTCAGAGGCTGGGACCCGAGGAGGGACTTTTCCCACTAAGTTTCAGTACAGTTACTACTTGAAAGAAGAGGTCCTGTTTTCTTCAGGCTCCGAGCTTGTCTGCTAAAATAATCAGCTGTGAGGCAGATGGGGGGAGGGGGAGAACTCCATCTGCAAAAGGCAGGTCAAGGTTTGGAGAGGAGGAGAAGGAGCTAAGGCCCTGGCTGGACTCACAGCTGCCCACCCTGTGAGGAGCAGAGCTTGCCAAGAATCTCCACACTGATTTATTGAGGAGAAATGAGGAAACCATTTGCCCCAGATATCTTGGATTTGTGACAATATCGGTGTAAACTATTTTCATTTCGACCAAGAGAATTCTGAGTCTCCGAGGTGCTTTACCGTCCCCCCGCCACGCCACCTTGGGCCCTCCTCATGTTTTTGGCAGCACTCAGGCCAGCGGCTCTCAACAGGAGTGGGGGCAGGGGGATAAAGATACCTGGCCCCACTTTTGGACACTGAGGTGACACGCTAAGAAGAGCTCCTTTGCATTTGGAAAAACCTAAATCAGAAACCAGAGTGTTTTGTACAGAAGTAAGTTGCAGCCTAAATGATAGAAATCTGCGCATGTTTTCCCAAAGGTTCCTCTTAATCGTTTTCTGAGAGAATGAAGCCCAAACCTTTCTGCCTAGAACTCAAACTACTAGGGGCCCTTGGACTCCTGGTTTCTCCCTCTGTTTTTCTCTCTTCCCTTCCCTCCCTCTCTCCTTCCTGTGTGCCTGGAGAAAATCAGCTGGCTTCCTTTATTACTCTCCAAAGTGTTGCCAGTCTCATCCGTTTGAGAGGGCTTTTGTTTCAAACCCCTTTTGGAAAAGGAGAGCATTTTCCGGCCTTGGTTTAATGCCTTTCAGAGAACAAGAATGCATCTTGAAGCAGTGTGTATCCAGCTCTCACCTTGCCTTGACTTTCCGTGAGCCAAACCAACAGGGGTCCTCAGGCCCCCCAGTAGTGGCCAGAGGCCCCTAGAAACAGTACCAGTGAGGACACAACAGAAGGCTGTGCTGGGCACCGGTGCTGATGCTCATATCATTCAGGTCGGAGTTGTTATCCGCACTTCCTAGATGAGAAAACAGACCACGAAAGAAAACTAACCAGGACAAGGACGTGGAGCTAGGAAGTTATAGAGGCAGAGTCTAACTCGAGCATCTCTGGCTTCAACACCCCACCACGGCTCTGCGTGGCCATCTGTGTCTGTCTGCCTCCCTTTCGAAGCCTTGATCAGCTTCCGACCCCATCGTGACTCTTCTCGACCCCCTCCCCACCCCCTCACTCAAAGGCCTTGGGAAAAGCACTTGTCTTTTGTGTGCCTTAATTTAACTCAGGCAGATGAGTAGAGTGCCCTCGGCCTGGAGCGGTTGACATCCCAAGGGCCATTAGAGAAGTGCTTTGATATGAAGTGCGCTGTAAGAGCTTTGCTCTTCTGTTTCTAGCAAACCAACCCCAGGAAGAGAATCAAGTGGTAACCCTGGGAGTGAACAAGTGAGCAGTCCGCTGGGCACAGGCACTGACGTCCAGAGGAGCTTGTCACCCTCTGAGGATTTATCAAGTTTGGGGTTTAAAAAAAAAAATTTTTTTCCCAGTAGGCAGAAATTTTGCCTAGAGGGTGTACATCCTGGTCCAGGGCTCTGAATTTAGATCAGAACTTGACAAATTCATCAGGAGAGGTCTCAAACCCTCTGCTCACGACAGGAAGGGGAGAAATGATAAGAATGTCAGTTATTAAGGTTAGCCTTGGCCCCTGGATTCCAAATGGCCCTTGAAAAGAACACTTGGGGAGTGGAAACCTTTGAATGGCTCAGTCTGCTAAGAACTTGCCTGTGTGGAATGCGTGGAGAGTGGCGAGAGCATGAGCAAGCTCTTCCCACCGTGCGTTGTCAAGGGGCCTGGCCGGCCCACGGGAAGGCCGGCTAGAGAGGCTAGAACGCGCCAGGGGTGGTAGCTCTGCGCCCAAGCCGAGCGGCTGGGGGCCACTTAGCAGCAGTGAATTTAAGGATGTTCCCCGGGTCTCCTTCTGTACTGAGAAGAGCAGTGTTGCTGGGAGTGGCCCTTGTTTGCTTCTGTCCCCCTTTGGCTAGGAGCAGAGGGAGGGGCCTGGATCTGGGTCTCCCGTCGCTGCGGGAGGACTGGATTAGTGGTTAGTCTCTCTCTCGGTTAGTCTCTCTCTCGAAGCCCCCGGGGAGCAAAGGGCAGGAAGGAAGGAAGTTGTGTAGGATAAACAAAACAAAGCAAGACCAAAAAAAGCCGCAAGAAAGAACTTCAGATGTGCAAGAATCTGTAATTCACATACTCAGGGGATGGTTGAGGGTTAGGACCTGGATTAAACGCTTTCCTACGAACCAGAATACCAAGAGTGGGGAGTGCCCGGCTGGGGCTGAAGAGGCCCTGGAAACAGATTCCTCTGACGTTTCCGGGTGTTTAGAACTATCAAGGCCTATAAATTCTTTGTAACTGTCTCTAGCAAGTTTACCCTAAGGCTGTTCACCTTGTCCATTGGCTATAGGTTTTCATAATAGGATTAAATAGGTTTTACGAACTCGTTGAAAATAATTCATCACTTCAAAAAAAAAACTGGTTTAAAACAGGTGAATATACTGATAACTGTGAAATGATCTCTTGAATGTTAATCAAAACCCATTCCGGGGCGCCTGGGTGGCTCAGTGGGTTAAGCCTCTGCCTTCGGCTCAGGTCATGATCTCAAGGTCCTGGGATCCAGCCCCAGTGTCAGCCTCTCCTCTCAGCCAGAGCCTGCTTCCCCCCCACCCCACCCCCGCCACGCCTCGCTCTCTGCCTGCCTCTCTGCCTACTTGTGATCTCTGTCTGTCAAATAAATAAACTCTTTAAAAAACAAAACAAAACAACCCATTCCAAGTGAAGGCATCTCCCTCAGATACTATTTTAGGGTAAAGGGGCTGGTACCTGGCAACCTTTACAATTCAGTGCCGTTAGGGCATCAAGGACTAGATTCCTTGGGACCAGTACTGTGCGTCACACCTTATAGATGGGGTTTTTCAATATCTTAATGACTTTAAAAAGTAGGATCAGTGGGCATTTTTAGAGACTGCTACATTCTCTCCTTGTAAAGTACGCCGAGGATTTCTAAGCCCAATGTAGTGGGAAGTTGTCAGCCTTGTGCAGCTGTTCTGGAGAAGGGCTTATGGGCCAGCCTACTTGGGAACCAAAGTTTTTGCAAATTCTGCACGTGTACATGTATGAAATTAACTTGAAGTTGAACTTGACAGTGAACCAGAAAACGAAACAAAAAATAACAAAAATCAACTCATGACAATGTTAGTTTCAGCTGGTGCAAAATAAGCACATTTGAAATTACATTGATTTTGCAGGAAATACCTCCCCCCACCCCCCCCCACACTGGATAACATTATTATACTCTGTGTGAATTATAGTTATTTAACCATCAGCTTGAGTGTAGGGTCAGGGGTCCCCTTGTTTAAAGATCACAAGCTGTGTTTCCTAAATGCAATGGTGGCAGAGACAGTCGAGAATTTGAAAGAGATTCAACTCTGTAGAGTGCTGCTCCCCTACCCCCCACCCCCCGCCGCCAACTTTTCGTAAAGATTTTATTTATTTATTTGAGAGAGTGAGTGTGAGAGCACAAACAGGGGGTGGGGCAGAAGGAGAAGGAGAAGCAGACTCCCAGCTGAGCAGAGAACACCACACAGGACCCCAGGATCATGACCTGAGCCAAAGGCAGACACTTAATGCACTGAGCTACCCAGGTGCAACCTCCCCTTCCCTTTTTAAAGTAGCCCTAAAATTGGTCTGAAACCAGTGACATTTAAGATCACTCGTATTTGCATGGAAAGCTCCAAGAGTTTTGAATCTGAAGAAATGTTCTGTGAGGTTCTAAGGCAACGTGGGGTAATGGAGCATTTTCCCAAGAGTATTCCGTGAAACCCAAGTCCCAGCAAGATGCCTTGCAACCCACGTGTTCTCTGTAGTCCAAAGAATTAGGAAAAGAAATCTTCCTTGCAGCATTTGAAAGTCTTGGAGAAGTCCTACGGGAAGGTCAGAGTGAGCTTTATTCAGTGCAAAGTCTCTCTCTCCATCCTCCCCTCCTTTTCGGTCTAGCCACCCCACATTCACACCATGCAGAGCCCATCCCAGAGGATCCTGGACCCCACCAATAGCATAGACATGGTAGCTGTGGTCCCTCCTCCTCATCTGAGACTGGTAGGTTTCAAGGGCCTGAAATAGTTATGATTCCAATCTCTTCCTTAAGGTTCACTTTAGAACTAACATTTGAGGCTTTTACCTTTTTTTTTTCTTCATACCTGAATAAGCCTTAAATGCTGGAGCAGCAGCAGAGAGGAGGATGAGGAAGATGGTGATGGAAAAGCACAAGGACAGCAGACAGAATCTAGCAACTGGGAGCTTCCCCAGGGTTTGCTGCTCCACGCTGGCGCTACACCGGTGGACACTGGCCGTGATGCCCGAGGCCACCAAGCATCTTTCGAACTCTCTTCCCACATTTCGGGACTTTCCTACATTGTCAGTGCTGCCTCCTCAAGATAGAAGTTGCTGTCACCATCCCAGCCTTTCTTCCAGCACACATCTGCCCATCGTCGCTCTCTCTGGCTTAGAGAGCAGGAGCTCTGGAGGAGTCCTCTCTGGCCGGGGGCAGCACAGGCCTGGGCCTTTGGGGCGCTGGCAGGCAGGAATCTAGTGCCCGTTGTCCGATGTGGGCAACAGGGGCTCTGCCAGAAGGGGAGGTGGCGGAGACCCTGCTGAAGGCCCTGCTCCTTCCTGGATGGTCTGTAACTGGACTCTGGCCTTCCTAGGGCTCCTGTGAGCTCCTGAGGATCTCTTGGTCATGAGTCTTCTTTTCCACTTAAACCATCCAGGGAAGTTTGTGCTGTTTGCCGCGGAGACCCTGACTGGTACAGGCACATCCTGCCGAATGGCTGGGGCGCCAGCCCATCTTCATGAAACTAGTGCCTTGCAGGACCCCGGACGGAGTTTCCACACATCTCGTTCAGGAGCCCATACTGTGTTTATTCCCTCAAATGTCCGGGATAAGAGCTACGTATAGCACACCTAGCAGAGGCCAGCTCAGGATTTGCCAAATGAAAGACAGGTTTCTTCTTCAAGAGAAACACTCAGTCCTCACCATCTTGTAGTCCTCAGAGCAGGAATCTGACTGAGGATTCTCACCATGGCGGCCAGTCAGAAGAGCAGAGTGTACTCCGCCATCTTCTCCTGAGTTTGTCTTTTTCACCTCGTGAATATGGTTACAAGTAAGAATATCCTAAATACATTTTCTGGAAATATGGAGGTATATACAAAGGAGAACCCAGCAAGACAGATTCACAGTAGGCTTTTCCCCTTAAGAGTTGCTGAGGGCCCAGTGAGGAGTGGGGGAGGGGGGAGGGGGGAGGGGAGGATCACAATTTTGTCTTTGCCATCTCTGAAATCAAGCAGAAGTGTTAGAAACCAAGAAAGCCTCTTTGAGAAGTATTTTCCTTGATGTCAGGAAACTGTGGGATCATTTAATCACATAAAAACAAAGATTTTTAATTCACTATCTGCCACGGGCTTAGTGCTCTGCCGGCTGCTGGAAGGAATACCACAGCAATATTTATTTTTTTCTGAGCCATTTGAGAGTAGCCAAGACACCATGCTCCTTTTTCTCTTAATACCTGTATATCCGATGAACAGGATATTCTCTTACACAGGCACAATACTTACGGGATTCAAGAAATTTGATACTGTTACAATATTTCTTTCTGTTGTACACCCTACATTCCAAATTTAGTTGGCCGGGTAGGTCCTCTAAGCATTTCCCCCACTCTGGGGAAGAATCAAATCCAGCACCACAGACAGCTTTAAGAGGTCGTGTCCCTTTTGTTTTCTTTACTCTGGAACCATTCCTCAGCCATCCTCTCCCTGTTATGACACTGAAATGTTTGAAGAACAGAGGCTAATTATTTTATAGACTATTCGTCAATTTGGGTTCCTCACAAGTAGGTTCAAGTGATGCAGCCCCAGGCAGAAGACAATAGAAGTGATGTTGGCTGATGTCCATCTGCTAATGTTCATCTTGATCAGCAGGTCACTGCGTGGTCAGGTTTCTCCACTGCATCCTTACCATTTTCTCCTGACAACTAACAAGCCATCTGTGGGGCCGTATACCCTTCGAAGGGACAAGGACACACCACGCTAATGGAGGAGGCTACAGAGGGCAGTAGCGAGAACTGGCTTGAATCCTGACTCCCATCCATGAGCTGTGTGACCTTGGGCAAGTGACCTAACCTCTCAGATCCTCCATTCCTGATCTGTAAAATGGGATAATAACATTTCCCTTCCTGTTGTTGAGAGGATAAATAAATAAGTAAGGTACTCTGCACATAGGAGACATTCCATAAACTTAACCCACTTCTCATTCTCTTCCTCTACATTTTTAAAGTTACTTTGGGGATAGTGTTTTGTTGCTTTCTTAGTATTGCTTTTAGTGCCATGAAGGGACACCACAGGCAAGCAAGTAATACAATGTGGCATAGAGCGAGTGGCATGAAAAACCAGCTATGTGGAACACCGGGGTGGCTCAGTCAGTTAAGTGTCTGCCTTTGGCTCAGGTCATGATCTCAGGGTCGTGGGATTAAGCCCTAGGTCGGGCTCCCTTCTTGGAGGGGAGCCTAGCCCTTCCCGCTCCCCATTTGTTCTCTCTCTTTCCAATAAATAGATAAAATCCTAAAACAACAACAACAACTCAGATATGCAGTAGAGCCCCCCCATAGGAGGAGTCTGGAGTTTGTTTGGGAATGCCAGGAGCAGGGGTTAGAGGCCGCAACACTGTGGCTGTCTTAAGGTGTGTGGTCATGTTCTGCTTGAGCATCAGCTGTAGGGAAAATGGCCAACAGGACACAGATTGTGAGACTGACATGGGCTCTGCAGCATCAAGGACCCAGGGGTTCCACCCCACGCCCAGGCCAGAGGCCGAGAGCGCAGAGCACAATCTGCTTTCTCCCAGCTGTGTGTCCCCAGGAAAACCACGAGGCTTCTCGAAGCCTCCATTTCCTCATCTGTAAAATGAGGGGTTTTGACCAAATCTGTAGTTTTTAGTCCAGGCTGAGCATTAGAACAAGGAGGGGAATTTTAAGAAAATATCAATTCCTGAGCCTATCCCCAGACCAATTAAATCAGAACCCAGACCAAAATTTTTCAAAAGTTCCCTGGGTGATTCTACTGTAAGCCAAGTTTGAGAACCACAGGCCTAAATTATCTTAAATGTCCTTCCTCTCCTTAAGTTTCTACAAGTCCATGAATGGAATATTCTGAGGAACTGAGTTTTCTGGTGAACTTAGAATTCACCACCAGAAATTCCTTCTTGTTTCTATTCCTATTTTTGATAAATGTTTCTGAAGCAAATAAATCCAGATAATCTCTTTTTAAATTTTTTTTTAAAAAGATTTTGTTTATTTATTTAACAGAGAGAGATCACAAGTAGGCAGAGAGGCAGGCAGAGAGAGAGGGGGAAGCAAGCTCCCCACTGAGCAGAGAGCCCGATGTGGGGTTCGATCCCAGGACCCTGAGATCATGACCCTAGCAGAAGGCAGAGGCTTAACCCACTAAGCCATCCAGGCACCCCTAAATGTTTTAATTTTAAAAAGCCTAGTGTAGTTAGCATAGTGTTACATTAGTTTTGGTTTTAGGTGTATAATATAGTGATTCAACACTTTCAGACATTACTCTGTATAAGTGAACTCGAATTCCCCATCATCTGTTTCACCCATTCCCCAACCCATCTCCCCTCTGGTCACCATCAGTTCTTCATAGTGAAGAGTCTGTTTCTTGGTTTGTCTCTCCGCCCCCCCCGCCGCCCTTTGTTCATCTCTTTTGTTTCTTAAATTCCACATATAAATGAAATCATATGGTATTTGTCTTTCTCTGACTGACTTACTTCACTTAGCATTATACTCTCTAGCTCTATCTACATTGTTGCAAATGTCAAGATTTCATTCCTTTTTTTACGACTGAGGAATATTCCACTGTATATATACACCACTTCTTTATTCATTCATCTATTGATGGACAAGTCCAAATAATCTTGAAGTTCCTTCCTACTTCCTAGTTTCTATGGCTACATGAAAAGGTATTCTGAGGAACTGGGGTTTTCTGGTTATTTAGAATTCCACCAAAACTTCCTTTTCAGTTTTATTCCCACTTTTGAAAACTGTTCTGAAGTGTACAGGTTCCTACCTAGGGAAATAAGGATAATATGTTCATAATATGGAGGCTACCAAATGCTGTCTCCCTAGCCTGGACAGATATTATTAACTGACGATAACCTCGCCAACTTACCTTAAAAATCCTTCTCAACCCTAGGCAGCCATGACCAATCAACTGACACTTGAGATGAAATCTATTTGCCATTCTGACTGTGGGAAACTTAGCTCAGTCTTTCTTTCCTGATGGGATATCTTTCAGGGTCAAAGGCAAGATTCCAAACAGCAGTTCCTCTACTCCAACTCCAAAGGCACAAGACTATAAAACAAGTGGTATAGGGGGCTATGATGAATGTATACTGACTCTGGAAAAACTTTGGGTATAAACATACACAACTTTTTATAAAAGCATGGTTTCTTCCATTTACTTCTTTTACTTGAATTCAGAGAAGCAAGTTCTAGAGAAATAGTACAGCAAATAGAGTAAGAGCTAGAGTTCATATTCTGATCCTGCCATTCACATGTTGGTCACTTTGGCCAAGTTACCCAAACTCTCCTCTGTAAAATGTGACTACTAATAGTATCTACCTCATAGGGTTATCTTGAAGTTTGAATGAAACTGTAGACCTAAAACCTAGGGTCTGACACACAATGAACTCTCAACAGTTGTTACCTTGTTAATACCATTTGAGGGTTTCGTTGAGTTAGGATTAGTGAACATTGCATGGAAGTGTTAGAGGTGGTAGAGATAAGAGAAGTAACCCTATCTTGTGCCCCAAACACCAACTGGTGGCAAGAACATATGAGTCTGTGCATCCAAAGTGGGTTCTTGTCAGTGTAGTCTTGGGTGGCAGTGATGTGGTCATGGAAGCTTGGGGTAATCAACAGGAGCTGTGATACCCCAGAGGGGACATGTCAGAAATTAGTTGGTGTACTTTTTGGTTGACACCTCCCATTGACATTGGGAAGGGAATAGAAGCGAGGTGCCCTGCAAAATTTGGATTAGTCCCATACAACGAAAACATATCTCCTGTCCCACATGGCTGTTGAATGTTCTTCCAGAAGAAACTTATTACAAATGTAAATGTAAGCCATACTTAGAACATCATAATCCTGAAAAAAAAGGTCTAAGAAGTTACTTGAAGAGACCAGTAATTTAGTTTTGGGTTTATTTTTATTTTTATTTTTTAAGATTTTATTTATTTGACAGAGGGAGCTCACAGTAGGCAGAGAGGCAGGCAGAGAAGAGAGGGGGAAGCAGGCTCCCCGATGAACAGAGAGCCCGATCTGGGGCTCGATCCCAGGACCCCGAGATCATGACCTGAGCCAAAGGCAGAGGCCTAACCCACTGAGCCACCCAGGCACCCCGAGACCAGTAATTTAGAAGACCATTCCATAGAGAGAATCAAGCTTAAAAGGAAGAAAGATCGTCTCTGGAAATTACTGTGTTATTTACTCACACTCTGCAGGTGTGAGCCAGCTCAAGGCATTAAGCATTTCTAACTACAGATTCTCCTAAAAAGGGTTTCAATGTTGTTGGCCAGTTACTGTGCAATGAAACTAACTGAAAATCTGCAACAAGGATTTGAGATTTCTTCCAACAGACTTGAGCCAGATTGAAATAACAGACTCATGAAATACAGGGGTCTCATTGAATTTCATTGTTTTACAAAATTTAAAAATATTGTTATAATATTGCCATCTATATACATATTCTATTTTTTAAATAGCACAATGATAAGAAATCTAGGTTGTAAGAATTACACTCTAAAATTTATTTTCTAGTTGTCTGTTCTTTTTCGAGAGCATTATTCTGATTCCTTTTCTGGAGGTCATCCGCACCACTTGGCTTCTCTTCTGCCATCCACACAGGATACAGTCCCAGTTCTTTGTAAGTAGTAGAGACTCTGTCACTAGAGCAATAACCCCAGTCTTAAAATAGGGAACCATCTTGAGGCTGTCCTTATAAATAAGTCCCAGTTCATTTATGACTTTGAGTCTGTAGCTTGTCTTAGTCTACTATCTCTATTTTAATCATGGTGGTTTTGTTCTTTCTCTTGGATAGAGGTAAGTGTTCTGTTGTTAGTGTAACATTAGTAGCTCTGATCTCTGAAATCCGAAATGTCTTCCGTATCAGTAGGTGCCAGCAGCTGGAGGACATGCTTGAGTCTTGATGTTTTGAAATACATGTTACTTTATTATAAATTATTACCTTTCTTTTGATCCTTTTTGCTAAGAGTGGTTCTCAATGGGGGACAGTTTTGTTCCCTAGAGGACATCTGGCAATATCTGGAGACATTTTTGGCTATCATGACTGGGGTAAGGTATTGCTGGAATGAGTGGGCAGAGGCGACCTGCCCTGTAGCATATAGGACAGTGTCAGCAGGTTAAAAAAAAAACAACAAAACTCTGTGTTAGAGTTAGGGTGTTACGTTAATTACATTACCTTGTGTGTAGATAGTTTATGTCATCCTTGACTTTTATTTGGGCTGTTGAGAGTTTATAAAATGTTTGTCATACAAAAATGTTCTAAACCACCGGCTTAAATCAAAATAAGAGGACATAGTCGGTAGACTTCTACCAAAGAACTTGACCTAGATACATAAGTATAAAATGACTTTTTTAAGATTTTATTTATTTATTTGACAGAGGGAGATCACAAGTAGGCAGAGAAGCAGGCAGAGAGAGAGAGGAGGAAGCAGGCTCCCCGCTGAGCAGAGAGCCCGATGCGGGGCTCGATCCCAGGACCCTGGGATCATGACCTGAGCCAAAAGCAGAGGCTTTAACCCACTGAGCCACCCATGTGTCCCTAGAAAATGACTTTTTAAAAAAGATTATTTATTTGAGAGAGAGAGAGAGAGAGAGAGATGTGGGGCTTGATCCCTGGACCCTGGGATCATGACCTGAGCCGAAGGTAGACACTTCACCGACTGAGCTACCCAGGTGCCCCAAATAGAAAATGACTTTGAAAAAGTTTTCTGTCCTTTAATCTCATGTGGAAGCCAAAGGTCAAATGTGAAACTCCAGGGCATCCCAACTGCTGAGTTTCCAACCTTCCAGCTGTATTTCTTGAACGTCTGTCACCAAACAATCTCGCTTCTGAAAATATTTGTTCTGCACCTGGTGAATCCAGTCTTCTCTCCTCCCATTTTGATGCTGCATTTTTTGAACCCTTGGGAGGGTCTAAGTCCTCCCCAAGGTCGGGTAGAAACACTTCCCTCTCAGTCAGCACCCAGCTCTGAGTGAGTCTCTGTCAGTTTCCAACCTAGAGGAGCACAGCTGCAAGAAGGCCGCACAGGCTTCCTCCCTGGGCCACAAATATCTTGAGAAGAATGTCTCAGAATTATGTAAAGGCGTGGCACTTAGTGTGGCTAATATGTGGGAGAAGCGGCTTTGTATATAGTACCATTTAGCACATTCCTTCCCAAGATGCGTTAGGAAGCCTTCGCTACAAATGGCATCAAAAGGAATGAGATGGAAAATTCCAGAGTCTGCGAAACAAAACGGGGACAGGAGCAGACTTTGGAGGAGTTTCTCAGGCTCTCTCAGAGCAGAGGTCCTCTCTGTAAAAGGGATAGGAAGCACCTAGCAGACGCCTGGAACACAAAAGATGCACCATGAGCTGCTTTGGCTTAATAAATCCACTCAAGGCTGCATAGTAGGAGGGAAAGATGGCGCCCACCCACATCAGAACTGGAGTGAGCTCTAAGTGAGTTACATACGTGAATTCAGCGTTAGAGAAGGGGCGCAGACATTAAGCCAGCCCTATACTTTGAGCCACTTGGGGGCTACTTAATTAGACCTTCGACTATCTAAAGGCACCCCGAGGTCCATAGGTGTTCTTGCTATATTGTTAGATCATACATGCTTAATCTCAAATGATTGTCATGATCACCCAAAATATAGGTGATATTGTTTTTTTTAGTGACGAGGAAAGTGAGGCTCAGAGCAGCGAAGTGATTTATCCAGGCTCAGGGTGGCGAGGCCACGGGGCCAGCTCAGGAGGAGCCCGGCCATGGCTCTTACCTGCTGCCTTTGTTCCTGGTCAGGGCCTCATCCCTTCCTTCTGCAGAAATCACTGCCTAAAGCCCACTCGCACACCTTTTGGGCCGGGAGGCTTTGGGAAGTCAGCCAGCCCTTCTCCAGGACTCAGCTCTTGGGGCGCTGCGCTCACTCCTGCAGACAGACCAGCGCGAGGTCGGGGTGGGGTGGGGGGGATACGGAAGGGGGATCCACCCTCCACCTCATCAGTCTCCAGCCTGTCTTGGCTCCCCACTCCCACATCTGCTTGGTGGAGAAATGGGTGGGGCCCAAAGAGCAGATTTACTGCGTCTCCTGCGCCTTGGGCTCTATCCCAGCCGCATGGAATTGGAGCGAGGACAAGGATGAATGTGTTTGGCTCCAGGCTCAGTCCCTGAGACAATTCATCTAGCACCTGCGGTAATAGAGCGAGCTAACGCGGCCGGGTGCGAGGCCCCGCGTGGGCTGCCGGGAAGATGCGGAGGAGGTGCAGCCTCCAGAAGACCCGCGCTTGCTCTCCAGCTGCTTGCAATCTAATTGTGGAACCCGAGTGGTTTCTTGAGACTCTCTTGAGGAGGAACGAGGTGGGGCAACTGAGAGATGAGGAACCCGAGAGGTCAAGTGCTCTGAGGTCACACAGCTAGCGAGGAACCGAATGACAGCTGCAGATTCTGTGACACCTACGTGAGCTCTTCTTTTTTTAAAAGCCTGTAGAAGAAGAAAATTTATTAATACAGCTAAGCAGGGGCACCCGGGTGGCTCACTTGCTTAGGTGTGGGACTCTTGATTTCAGCTCAGGTCTTGATCACAGGGTCTTGAGTTCCAGCCTGGTATTGGGCTCCACGCTAGGCACGGAGCCTACTTTAAAAAGGGAAAAGAAAGAAAGGAAGGAAGGAAGGAAGAAAAAAACTCAGCTAAGCAAGAAAGAAAAACAAAAAACAAACAACAAACCACCCCCAATCCCACTGTCCAGAGAAAACCACCATCACTCCACAGCTTTCTTGTTTTCTCCGCAGATGTATGTGAGCATGTCCACAGAATGTGTCATTATTTTATTGCTGTTCTGGAACAATCACCCCCACCCCACCTCCTTTACAATAGGCACTGGCCATTTAAATGACTCTCTGCAGGGGGCTGCCCTAGGGCCCTGAGAAGGGTTATTCCTCCCCCTAACCCCCCACCCCTGCAAGACCTGGGGCTCCAGGAGGGAGGAAGCTCTCCCCACAGGGTGTCAGGAGGTAGGTGGGTGAAGGGGACCCCTGGAGGAAGAGAGGATCCAAGTGAATCTGGAGGGAGATGTTGAAGGTAGTGGGTTCAGGTGGAAGGATATAGACAGGGCTGCGCTTCCGCCCTCCTGTAGGAGATGGAAGGAGCTGGTGAGCGTGTGGCTTCATGGAGAAGAAAGGCCCTTCTCCGGGTTCTTTAGGTAACCAAAGCAACA
The DNA here is from genome assembly GCF_010015895.1 of Lontra canadensis. NCBI lineage: Eukaryota > Metazoa > Chordata > Mammalia > Carnivora > Mustelidae > Lontra > Lontra canadensis. Next base: position 7,087,702 of record NW_022631044.1, on the reverse strand, counting down.
AGCTTTCTGGCAGCTTCCCACACACCTCTGCAGAAGGCACTTGAGCCGGGAAGAAAGCATGAAGCCAGTGTTTTCTAAGATGAACCCCTGGGAACACAGAGCCCACAAAAGTGTTCTCTGGAAAAGGGGTTGAAAAAAAGTTTGAGAAATGTGATCTTTGATCACCCTGCCTTGGAGAATCACAGTGCGCAGAAGCTTACCTGTGGCCCCGAGAAGAAAGGAGATCTCAATCCAGAGTTTCCCAAATGTGTTTTCTCAAAATAGCTTACTGTCTATGGAATTTCCCTCTTGCCCTGGGCCCAGTGATGTTGGAGAAGACACCAGAGCCCCAGGCTGGGGGTCTCCCTCCTTAGGGCAGCTTCCTTATGGCAGTGGAAAGTCCCAGGCCATGCAGTGTCAGGAGCCCACACCCAGCCCTAAGTCCATGCTCTCAAGGATTCCACCAGCTCCAACAGTTCTGTCTGTGACATTCATGCCAATCACATCTTCCAGAGAATGCTTAGCGGGTATGATGGTCTAGGCAGTGAAATCTGTTGGTTAGAGTCTCCCATTTATTCAACAAATAGTTCTTGAGTTCCTACTGTGTGCCAGGTACTGTTCAAGGCATTGAGGACTGATTGGTCATTGAGGAATGAATATGATCTTTTCTTATTGTTTTAATGGGGCAACAGACTATAAACAAGTATAGGACATAAAGGACAAACTGTCCTATATGTCACGTAAGGGCTATGAGGAGAAATAAAGTAGTGTAAGCACAGAGTGTAGAATGGGCAGACTGAGAGGAGATGCTGGTTTTTTTAAAAATATTTTTATTTAGTTATTATTTGAGAGAGAGACAGAGAGAGCAGGAGCAAGGGAGAGGGGCAGAGGCAGAGGGAGAAGCAGACTTCACCTAAGCAGGGAGCCTGACGTGGGGCTCAATCCTAGGACCCTGGAATCATGACCTGAGCTGAAGGCAGAAGCTCAACGACTGAGCCACCCAGATGCCCCGAGGAGACACTATTTTATTTATTATTATTTTTGTAATTTTCCCTTAACAGGGTTTCTTGTTGATTAATAGAAACATGGTCTAACAAATTTCATTTGAGTACTACTTAACTCTTTCTGATCCAGTCTGGTGGTATTCTGGTTTTTGTTTTTTTTTCTTAATTCCAGTATAGTTAGCATACAGTGTTGTATTAGTTTCCAGTGTACAATATAGTGATTCAACAGCTCCATATATTACTCAGTGCTCATCACGATAAGTGTCCTCTTAATCCCCCTCACCTATCTCACCCCTCCCCCTCCCCCCACCCCTCTGGTAAGTTTGTTCTCTAGAGTTAAGAGTCTGTTTTTTGGTTTGTCTCTTTTTTCCCTTTGTTCATTTGTTTTGCTTCTTAAATTCCATGTGTGAGTGAAATTATATAGTATTTATCTTTCTCTGACTTAGTTCATTTAGCATTATACCTTCTAGATCCATCCATGTTGTTGCAACTGGCAAGATCTCATTCTTTTTAAGGCCGTGTAATATTCCACTGTATATACATATACCATATCTTCTTTATCCATTCATCTATCAGTGAACCCTTGGGTGTTTTCTATAATTTGGCTATTATAAATAAGAAGGGATGAAATTTTAAATAAGGTAAACTAGGAAGGCTTTTCTAAAGAGATGACATTTGAACAGAGACCTGAGGTAAGCAAAGATGAAACCCTGAAGAGATCTCAGGGCAGACTATTTCAGGTGAAGAGAACAGCAAGTATGAAAGTCCTGAGACAGGAACATGTTTGAGGAACAACAAGGAAGCCAGTGTGTCTTAAAAGGTGTAAAAGAGGGGGAGGGTAGGAGAAGATGAGGTCACAGAGATAGTGCAGACCAGTTATTGTAGGACTGTGTGACGGCCAGAGGAAGAACTTTGGATTTTATTTAGAGTGAGCTAGAAAGCCACTAGAGGAATTGAGCAGGGGAGTGACACGTGGTATAAGGGGGAACTTCTGCTTTCTAATGGGCATGAATAATTTTCTAAATGGTAAGAGCCCACTCTCTGCCTTTGAAAATAATAGAACTTAATGAAAATTGAGTTTTCATTTGATGACTGAAGGAAGATCTTACAAGGCCTCCGGATTGGTCAGTCATTCATTCTATATTTATTGAGCATCTACTATACTCTAAGCTCTGTGCTAGGTACCAGAGATAGAAACGTAGTTGGTGAGAAAAAAAAAAAAAAAATATATATATATATATATATATATATATATAATGTTTAGGTAATCTCTACACCCAACATGGGGCTTAAACTTAAAACCCCAGATCAAGAGTTGCATGCTCTACTAACTGAGTTAGCCAGGTGCCCCATGGAGTTGATAGACTTTTAGTTCCCAACTTGTGATACCAAAAACAAAACAAAACAAAAAAAAAACCAATCACAATTACTTTGTCCCCCTAATTAAATAGAATTTCAAGCTCCTATTCCCCATGGTGGCATGGAATTCCATCTCAGTCATATTTCAAGAGGTGGAAGTCCTCCCTTTCCTTTATGGTTCTAGATGTACCTAGTAATTCATAGGTGCCAGAGAGGGGAAGGGCCTTTGGTCTCCTTTCTGTCAGGGATAATGCCAAGATGCTCTTGACTGAAGCCCAGTGGTTTTCTCAAAGGCAAAAAGCTCCATCCCTTTGTACCAACCAGGGCTTCCAAGATCCTTACCTTTTTCCAAGATCACAACTTTTAAGAATTCAATCTCTCTGCGGTCTCCTTACTACTCTCGGTGAACAAGTCACTGATTGTTGCCTCATGGATGCGTAAGGCATGGTATGACCTTTGCTTAAGCCTCTTACAACCTTTGGTTAGATAGACAAGTGAACCAGTATTTATGGTAGGTGAGGCTGAGCTGGGTCGGTACAATGGGATAAACTCTAGAGTTACTTGCCTTCCAGTGTAGACTACACAACCCATGTTCTATAGTTGTGTGTGTGGGGGGGACACCTGGGTGGCTCAGTGGCTTGAGGGTCTGCCTTGGGCTCAGGTCGTGTTCCCAGGGTCCTGGGATGGAGTTTGGCATCAGGCTCCTCACTGAGCGAGAAGCCTGCTTCTCCCTCTGCCTGCTGCTCCCCCTGCTTGTGCTCATGTGCTCTCTCTGACAAATAATCAAAAAAATCTTTATTGTCGTGTGTGTTATATGATTAACACAAAAAATATTCACTCATTTTCAGTTTTGTGCAATTAGAAAAGGTCTGCAACAGACTCCTTCTGTTCATTGTGAAAGATGCTGAATTTATTATGACTGTAGAACAGAAAGAGGTATATATATTTTTTCTGGGAGCTAGAAGGACTGGTAAGGATCACTTAGCTGAGATGAAAAAAGTGGTTTTGGGGTACCTGGTGGCTCACTTGGTGGAACATGTGACTATCATGGCATCATAAGTTTGAGCCCCATTTTGGGGATAGATTATACTTAAAAAAACACTAAAAAATGAACTAAAAAAATGAAAACTGATTTTGTCTTTAACCTTTTGTCCTTAACATTGTCTCCTTGACCTCTCTTGGTCTTAGTGTTAGTCTCCTTGTCTGTTTTATACTTCAGAGAATATGTATCCTCTACCATAGCCGGTCTTTTCTAGAAGAAATAACTGGTTGAACAGAATGTCATTTGTCTGTGTTTGCACCTCCTGACTTTCTTTGAGTAACTAGGGATGGAAACAAAGTTTCTCTTTCAGCTCTCCTTCAGTTTGCATCCTTCTTTACTCTTTGCCCCTCCTTTTTTCTTTCATTCTCCTATTCTATTCATTTACCAATTTATTACAAGGGATATTATATTTTTTTAAGATTTTATTTATTTATTTAACAGAGAGAGAGATCACAAGTAGGCAGAAAGGCAGGCAGAGAGAAGGGGAAGCAGGCTCCCTGCTGAGCAGAGAGCCCAATGCTGGGCTCGAACCCAGGACCCTGGGATCATGACCTGAGCTGAAAACAGAGGCTTTAACCTACTGAGCCACCCAGGCTTCCCTTGGTTTTGGTTTTTTAAGTAATCTCTACACCCAGCATGGGGCTCAGAGTCCCAACCCTGGGATCCAGAGTCTCACGCTCTCCTGACTGAGCCAGCCAGGCGCCCCTCCAGGTTTTGTTTTAAAGATCACTTGAAACTCTGGGTGATGGGAGTCAGGCTGGGGTAGGTTAGCACTGGGCCGCACAACCTCACCTGCACCCTCCGCTCAGCCCCTGAGGCTCCAGGTCTCCCTAGTTCAGGAAGCAGGGGTGCTGCAGCTAGCCGCCACAATGGCGTTTGTCCTCTCCTCTGTATGACACTCTCAGTAAAGGCTTGGACGTCAGCCGGAAGCCGTCCTGCGGCACTAATGAAGTTTAGGAAGTGCTTAGCTGCAAAGGGCACAGATCGGGTAATTGAATTGGTGTCAGACACATAATGGCTTCGAGAGTCTTTTTTCTCTCATTTGGTAAGAGGAGCCTTTGCCCTCACATCCTCCATAAAAGCTCAAGGAGAAAAGGATGTTCACCAGCTATATATCAGGCCTGTCTACTGAGTAGGAGTTTTGGGAAACCATATGGAGAGGCACACTTTTTAAGAAGGCTTTGGGGACTGTTAATAGCAGGCTGGGCAGGGCAAAGGAAGAGGCTCTGGAGTGTGTTCCACAAGATGCTGCCAGGTGATAAAATATTAAAACTGATACCGACACTCGCTCTTCAAGGAATGGTCTTAATGATTGTGTCAGATATCTGGGCTCTGTGGTCAAATGGACAGTGAGCTTTGGGCTTTATCAAAAATAGTTTAATGGGTGCCATGAATGGATGCCAAGATTGCTTAATGGGTGCCAGGCCCTGTGCTAAACTCTTACGCATTATCTCATTCAATCCTCTTAATAGTCCAAAGAGGGAGGCCCCAGTGCTATCCCATTTTGCGGATAAAGAAACTGAGGCTTGCCCCAAATCACACAGCGGTGATATAGCAAAGTTTGGCTTGAAATCTAGGATTGGCGTTCTAACAGCAGTGTTTTATTTTTCTTCTTTGATTAAAAAACTCAAAGGAAAATACAGTAATAGGTGGTAGTGGAGAGTTTATGGTGATTTAATTCTGTCCCACCAGACCCCACCCCAGGTATAGTCATCATTACTGGCTTCTTGTACTGCCTTCCAGCTACATACAATACACACACAAATGTGTACCTGTTTGTGAGTCTACACATGTATATACAAAGGGTTGTGAGCTATCCACACTATCTGCACCTTGTTTTCTTCATTTAATGTGTCTTGACTTTAGCGTCGGTACATAAAAGACTGCCTGACTTTTAAATTGCTGCATAGTAGTTCACAGTACAGATATGTAGGAACTTAACCAGTCCACTCCTTAGGGACATTTAGGACTTTCTAGAGTTTTTTTGGTTTTGTTTTTTTGGACTTTCCTGAATTTTTGCCATCAGTAACAATGTTGCAACAAGCATCTTCAGGCAAATGGCTCTGCAAATGTGTGTGAGCAATGTTGTGCTTTTTTTTTTTTTTTTAAGATTTTATTTATTTATTTGACAGAGAGATCACAACTAGGCAGAGAGGCAGGCAGAGAGAGGAGGAAGCAGGCTCCCTGTTGAGCAGAGAGCCTGATGCGGGGCTTGATCCCAGGACCCTGGGATCATGACCTGAGTTGAAGGCAGAGGCTTAACCCACTGACCCAGCCAGGTGCCCCCAGAGTTGTGCTTTTGATCACAAGAGCGAGATGACAGTCAGGGACAGTTGGGGTCACTCAACAGGTCACTGACTCAGAGACAACACTTCTGTCATCTCCAGGGTACTGGAGATGGCAACCAGGAAGCCATCAGGCTCTGGACTTTGGGACATCCCATACATAAACCTTAGGTTTGATAGTGACAGGCATCAGCCCCGGGGCCCCAGGGAGGTTTCTGAATGAAAATAAGACTGTGGAGAGCAGAGGTTCCCACTTGGGGCAGCCAAGAAATGTAAGGCTCATGGGTTGGGCCTGTTGCCCCAGGCAGGTGGAGCCCCTTCGGGCCTGGCTCACTTAAGGAGTCATGGGCTGAAATCCCAAGCTGGAGTGGCGTGCTTGAGGAAACACGGTAAATATGGTGGGAGGGGGCCGGAGTGTGCTCTTCTGTGTCATCTGCACCACTCCCTCCGTCGCTCCCTTGTGGCTCACCATGCTCTGATTAACAGAGCTCTGCCTCTTCTCTAGTTCCAGTGAAGGCTTGAGGAGCTCCTGAAGCCACTTCTGGGCCTGGGTTAGAGGGTGCTGGCTGCCCTTTTGTCACCTTTTTGCCTTCCGTTTACTAGAGTGAAGCTGACTTTTTGTCTCATGAGGTTGATGTTTTGTATATAAGCTGCTGCTATCTTAGTATCAGTCAGGACGCCTTTGGTGGTAACAAACAAACCTCAAATTATACTGGATTAATACCAAGATTTATTTTGTCCTTACTCATTTACTCCCTGATTTGGGCCACTCCTGGTGTCAGCTGTTCTCCCTGGAGTGACTCAGTGTCCCAGTGTGCTTTCGTCTTGTGGCTTACCACCACAGTGGGTGGCCTCCATGACAGCCCAGGGGGTGGGGTACGGTGCTGGGGAGAGGAAGGGAAGTAGAACACAGGAGAAGAACACGCTGACTCTTGAACGTCCCTGTCCGTCACTTGTACTCCTAGCCCACTGGCCAGAATGAGGCATGAGCCCAGACCTAATTGCAAGGGCAGTGTGAGTGGTGGCGGAGGGGAGGTCACACGGACAGTCCTGGGAAGTACACGTCTCTGCCAAGTCCTGGGGCTGCTGGGGTCAGGGGAACATGGGCTGCGTTAAACAGGGCAATGACCGCAGGTCTATGGGGGCTATTGTTAAGAACAGCAGATTTGGGGACCGATATTAGATTTTAGGTGTCACTCAATTGCTCATTTATCTGCAGAGGACTTTTACTTGACAATCAGATGATTAAGAAAAATCAAACACATGTGCAGAAAACTCCACACAACAAATGTAGAGCTTAACCTTAGTAAATTTATTATAAGGGAAATACTCTTGAACCTCCCTCCCAAGTCACGAAACAACTTGATAGAATTGTTACAATTTTTGGACTCCGCCTCTGTGTTGCCAAACTTGAGTCTGATGCAGCTTTGGAAAAATGAAGCTTTGTGTTTCAGAGGTCCAGTGCTGCTCTTTCACGCGGAGACTGTGGAACTTGCAATATGCCCGCCCCACAGGGAACGTGTGGATGGGGCGTGGGGAGCCTGGGGCAGGCCAGCCAGCAGTCTGGGTGATGGCCGCTAGAATCTCCCTGTCTGCCCTAACTGTGCACTTGGTCCCTGGGTCAGCCTGCTTCTTGTGGCCCCGGTGCTGCCTGGGGAGTGCATCTGGCACGAGAGGCAGCCCCACCTACCACGCGGCCTCTTCTCCAGGCCCAGCTGCAGCCTGGAGGTCAGTCTGACCCCAGGGACTCCCAGCTCCGGGCAGAAGCCCCATTACCCCTGCCAAGGTATGTGTCAGCCTAGAAGCAGCACTCCATGTTTTGGGAACTTGTAAAAGCCTAATCCTAGAAAGACTGTGTGTTCTGGGCTGCTGGCTCACCCCACCTCCAGGGAGCCGGACGCACCTGCTGGGACGAAGCCCTGAGTGGGACCCTCCCATCTAGATCGGTCACTGCATATTTCTAGGCTCAAGTCAGACTCAGGGAAGTATGGCTTCCTCCTCTCTCCACGCCCTGGTCCCCTGTACCCATGAAGCCACCGACCCAGTTTTTGATGGGAAAATGAGAATCTCTGTGCAAAGTCCTAGGAGAGGAGATGGAAGCAAATGCCACGCTGCCTTCACAGAACCCAGACACGACCATCCTTCTGAGGAAGGGGCAACGTACCTGAGCCTTCCTGCTCTTCCAAGCTCCCCGATACCAGAGGCCGAGCACAAACCTCCTTCACTGTCAGCAAGAGGAACGATGAATCATACAAAACCTGCAATTTCTCTCATCCCCAAATACCGCATATATACTGATGTTTAGTGTCCTTTTACATGTGCGAGGTAGTTTTTAAAAAATTCTCCTCTCTCTCTCTCTTTTTTTTTCTAAACCCAAAACACCAGCTGTAAAACCCACTGCTTCCTTCCCGTCCGGGTCTGCAGCAGTAGGAGGTGGCGGCGGCTGACAGCCAGGCCCCTGGCGCTCTGAGTCAGGCCTCCCTCCCAGGCTTGCTGCCTGCAAGACAAACTGAAACGCTGGTGAATGGCACTTAGGGGCCCACCGGCATGCAGAGAGGCCGAAAATATTTGCAGAGGCACACACTCTGTTCACAGAATGAAAGGCCACTATGTAAATATCTGGGCTCTGTCGGGTGGAGGCATCTTCAAAGTGACTTCTGCTTGTCACATCGAGCCAGCAAGGAGGCAAAGACGTTCATTCAAAAGCAGCACACAGGAGCCCTACCACAACTTCCTGGCCCCAGAAGGTAGACTCAGAACGGGACCGCAGCCTGGGGTCCCGTGTGTTTCTTTTTCTTGCCCTTTCTCCTTCGCTGCACACGGCACAGGATGGTTTTGTGATGGCCTACAATGTCAGCTTTCAGAGCTGGGCAGACATGATCCATTTTCTCTCCCTTGGCCGGGGAAGGCTTTTTTGGAAGACACTCAAAAGGCAACCATAGTTACTAATGGAGCATGGCAAGCATGAGACAGAGGTAGTTATTACCCAGGCTTGACAAAAAAAGGAGAAACGTGGGATGGTTTTTGCATCAGGCCACAGATGTGAATGCTAAAGGCCCCCAGGTGAGTGCAGAAGCAGACCAGACACACCTGATACCCTCTTGCAGCATCCCCCATGACTCCCAGAAATGCCACACAAACGTGAAAATGGGCAACAGCCTTCTGACCACACTGGGGCCGTGAGCCAAAATCCAGGCAGAATTCTCACTAACCACATTGTCCACTGGGATGCGTTCAGAAGAACAGTCTTGGATTTCACACCGTTTGTGTTGGCCACTCTGAACCAGAATGGGGCAGCCAGGCCCCGGAAGGGGAAGAAATAGTTTTGTTTCACTCAGTCCCTTTGTCAGTGACGATCTTCCACCTGGGCAGGCAGAAAGACACAGCCTAGTTTCCTCCCCCTCCTCTGCCTTTCTCCAAAGCAACAGTGACTGTAAATTCCAGCATGCAACATGGTGAAAGAAGAATGGCTAAAGGCATGCATCTTCCCGATGTTGACTTGCTAGTCGTTGACTTGCAAGAAGTGTCCTCCGTGGGGAGAGAAGGGAAGGGGGCTGGGAGGGGCTGCTCAAAGGTCTGCAAGCTATCCTGGATTCCCCAGCCTCATCAGAGAACCCAAGAGCAGAGCGGAAGAAACTACATCGGCTGGTTCAGAAATATCCCAGGGAATGCTCAGCAGGCACGGACAGCTGAGCTAAGTGGACTGTGATTCACAGAGAAAGCTTCCAGCACCCAAGGGGGAGGCTAAGGATGCTGCATTTACTGCGTCTGATGGCCAGGGCTGAGCCCGGAGAGAGGGCTCTCCATGTGAATACCAACAAGGCAATGAAAAGAGAGAACCTAAAGGAGAGGAGACCCGCCCTCAAGACTCGGGGCAGCGCCTCTCTCTGAACATTATGTTCTGTAAGAAACAGATGCTAATCTTAGACAACTGCTACCCTGTGTCTTTGGGAAGATGCAAGAAGATATGGCCTTGGGGCGCCTGGCTGGCTCAGGTTAGGGTCCAATTCTTGATTTCAGCTCAGGTCAGGATCTTGGGGTCATGGGACTGAGCCCCGAGTCAGGCTCCATGTTGGGCATGGAACCTGCTTAAGAGTCCCTCTTTCTACCTCTTTCCCCTGCCCCAATCTCTTTCTCCCTTCTCTTAAAGAACAGGATATGGCCTCAATGGAACTTGCTAAAGAAGGAACTAAAAGGACCCTTTATCAGATATGATTCATAAATATTTCCTTCCATTCAGTAGATTGCTTTTCGTTTTGTAAATGGATGTTGAATTTTGTCAAATGCTTTTTCTGCATCTACTGAGATGATCATATGATTTTTATCCTTCATGTTGCTAATGTGGTATGTCCTGTTGATTGATTTCTGGATACTGAGCCACCCTTACATACCTGGAATAAATTCCACTTTATCACAGTTAATGAGCTAATGTTTTGCTGAATTTAGTTTATTATATTTTGTTGAAAATTTTTGCATCTGTATTCACCAAGGATACTGTCCTATAATTTTCTTTTCTTGTGCTGACCTTGTTGGGTTTTTGTATCAAGCTCATAAAATGAGTTTGGAGGTGTTCCCTTCTCTTCCATTCTTTGGAAGAGTTTGAGAAGGATTGGTATGTATTCTTTAAATTTTGGTAGAAGTCACCAGTGAGGCTGTCTCTGGTCCTGGACTTTTGTTTGTTGGTAGGTTTGTGATTACTGATTCAGTCTCTTTGCTAGTAATCAGTCTATTCATGTTTTCTGTTTCTTCCTGATTCAGTCTTAGTAGCTTTGGCATGTTGTGTTTCCATTTTCATTTCTCTCAAGGTATTTTTTAATTTCTTTCTCTCTTTTTTTTTTTTTGACTCTGGTTGTTCCATAGCATGTTTTTAAATCTCCACATTTTTGTGAATTTTCCAGTTTTCTTCTTGTCATTGATTTCCAGTTTCATGCCACTGATTAGAAAATATGACTGTGATAAGATTTCACTGTTCTGAAATTTATTAAGCTCTGTTCTGGGCTTAATGATTATCCTAACATGATTATCCTAGAGAATGTTCTGTGCACTTGAGAATAAGGTGTATTCTGTTGTTTTGGATGGAATGTTCTATATATATATCTGTTAGGTGCATTTGGCATAATGTGTCATTTAAGGCTACTGTTTCCATATTGATTTTCTGTCTGGGTGAATTATCCACTGATGAAAGTGGGCTATTAAAGCCCCACATTAGGGGCGCCTGTGTGGCTCAGTGGGTTAAGCCTCTGCTTTCGGCTCAGGTCATGGTCTCAGGGTCCTGGAATGGAGCCCTGCATCAGGCTCTCTGCTCAGCAGGGAACCTGCTTCCCCCCACCCCCGCCCCTGCCTGCCTCTCTGCCTACTTGTGCTCTCTCTCTCTCTTTGTCAAATAAAAAAATAAAATATTTTTTTAAAAAGCCCCACACTATTATTCTGTTGCTGCTTATTTCTTCCTTAAGGTCTGCTAATATTTGCTTTATATATTTAAGTGCTTCTATGTCAGGTACACAAATATTTACAAATGACAAATTTACAAATATCCTCTGTTGGACTAATTCCTTTAGCATTATGTAATGCCCTTCTTTGTCTCTTATTGTAGTCTATTTCAAGTCTGTTTTGTCTGACATAAGTATAGTTATACAGCTCTCCTTTGGTTTCCTTAGCATAGAATGTATTTTTCCATCCTTTCACTTTCCATCTTTGTGTCCTTACATCTGAAGAGATTCTCTTACAGACAGCATATAGATGGGTCTGTAGAGAAACATTATAATTAAAATATCAAAAATTAAAGACAAGGAATCTTTAAAGCAGCAAGAGAAAAACAACTTGTTACATACAAGGGAACCCTCATAAAAATATGAGCAGATTTTTCAACAGAAATTTGCTAGCCAGAAGGGATTGGCATGATACATTCAAAGTACTAGAAGAAAAAAACTTCCAACCAAGAATTCTCTACCCAGCAAGGTGGTTATTCAGAACCAAAGGAGAAATAAAGAAATTTCCAGATAAGCAAAAGCTAAAGAAGTTCATCACCACTCAACAGGCCTTACCAGAAATGTTAAATGGATACCTTTTTTTTTTTTAATGTTTTTTAGTAATCTCTACACCCAGTGTGGGGCTCAAATCCATCTGAGTCACGTGTTCTTCCAACTGAGCCAGGTGTCCCTAAAGGGATGTCTTTAAGCTGAAAGGAAAGGGTGCCAATTAGTGATAGGAAAACATATGAAAGTATGACTCTCATCGATAAAGGTAAATATATAGTAAAATTTAGAATACTGTTGTAAAGCTGGTGGATTAATCACTTTATGAATCTAGTACAAAGGATAAAGCAAAAGTATTAAAAATAACTATAATAATTAAAGGCTACACAAGATAAAAAGATGTAAAATGTGGTATTAAAAACAAAGTATAGTGGGAGGAATAAAAACATAGAGTTTCAGGGTGAATTCAAACTTGTTACCAACTTAAAATTGACTGTTCTTTTAAGTTGTCCTTTGTAAGCTTCTTGGTAACTACAAAGCAAAATACAGTAGATACAAAAAAGGGAAAGGAATAGAAGTATACCACTACAGAAAATCAACAAATCACAAAGGAAGAAAGCCAGAAAGCACACAAAGGAAGAAACAAAATGGCAATGAGCACATACGTATCAATACATAAATGGACAAAGATTTCCAATTGAAAGAGTGTCTGAGGACATATTTTTAAGTAAAAACAATGTATACTCACACACATCTATGTATAAATGCATAGAAAAGTCCAGAAAAACACACAGTAAGCACTGTGTGTTTGGTGGGACAGGAGAGTGTTATGGGTCCCCCCACCCCCCAATGAATAATGGAGTTCTAGCCCGTGGTACCTCAGAATTTGATCTTATTTGGAGAACAGTTTTTACAGAGGTAATTAAATTGGTCATTAGGGTGGGCCTTTAATCCAGTATAGCTGGTACCCTTATAAAAAGGGGAAATTTGGACACAGACACATACAGAGGAAAGATAATAGGCAACATCAGACGTAGGGAGAAGATGGCCATTTGTAAGCCCATGTAAAAAGCCTGGAACAGATTTTTCCCTTACATCTTGTGTTTGGACTTCTAGCCTCTGTAACTGAGACAACACATTTCTATTGTTTAAGACACGCAGTCTATACTTTGTTATGGGAGCCCTGGCAACCTAACACAAGGAGATTCCCATTTTTATATTTTTGTTGTATATGACATTTTTATAATGACTGTGTATATTACTTCTATAATCAGAGCAGCCCTCTTCAATTTTTCATTTTGGAAAATGAGAGAAGAGACAGAAGAACTGGGAGAAGAGGATGAGGCATGACTATCCTAAAACTGGTTTTATTACTCATCAGTAAATCGAGAGCATACTTCCCGCTACTCACTCTGTCCCTGCCCTACCCCCACCCCACCCAACACTGCCCTTTAGGTGGCCAGCTTGCCCTGAGGAGACCACTAGCTGAGAAGATTGGTGGGCCCTGATTTGCTAGGTGACAACTAAGGTCTGGTCACGCCATATGTCACCAGGGCCATCTCCCTTCATTGCACACATCTGGCTCAGGCCTAGACAAAGTGGGGCATTTCTAACCATCTCACTCCACAAATCAGAAAGCCCGAGGCACCTACAGTAAGAATGCCTGCAAGCAGCTGGCATGCTTCTGCTAGCTCTGGCCCCTCATTCACATGGAGGGGTTGCCTGCTCAAAAGCCACATTAGAAGAACACACTATCCGAGAAGTCCCTGTAAAACAGAATTCTTTCAACAATTTTTCCCCTGAGAAGATGTCCTGCTTTTCCAGGGGGTACGGTGGTGCCCACTGTTGGGAGATACAGGGGTAGGCCTACATCTGAGAACCTAAGGCCCCGGAGAGGAGTGCACTGATTTGCAGGGGTCAAGGCCACCAAAGAGCTGGAAGGTTTAAGGTAGTAGCACTCTGCAAGACCACGTGTTCCCGTCCTGGTCAAATACTCGGAGCCAGATCTGGCCTTCTTGGCAGAACCACTCAGAGGCCCCGAACCTTCTGGCAAGCTGCACGGGTTGGCCCCCGAGGAATCTGGCCAGCCTAGTACACTTCTGCGGCTAGCCCTTGGGCCAGCAAGGAATCAAAAGTAAATTTAGAACTGCAGAGAGGTTAAGAAAAAGAAATCTCAACGTAGTAGGTCTGAATACTCACAAAATAGCCGCAAGCTCTTCAGCTTCCTGTGCTTCAAGTGGTTGTCCTCGCCAGATCCTGATGGTTCCGGAACAGAGGAGGAACTGAGGACAGGGCTAGCATTTCAAAGCACCTCCTGTGTTCTGCACTGTAACTACAGCAGAGCCTTTGACCTTCCCGATGTGCCGAGAACAGGGGGGTATTTCCTCTACCTGAAAAAAAAACAAAGCTCCAAGAGGTGAAGTCACTTGCCCAAGGATTAATAGGCTAGTAATGGCAGAGACATGGAATTGTGAATTAATGGACTTTATTTTCCTGCTTTCTCACCTGAGTGGAAATGAACCCTCTTCTCAGTGGAGGTTTAAAGGAGATGATGTGTACAGCACGCCCTGCTCCTGGCTGAGCACATAGGGCACCAGATGACCAGCTAATCCTGAGGCAGCCTGATGGGCCCAAGAGAGCACGGAAGACAGAGCAAGGCTCTTGATCAGTGACCCCTTCTCAAGCCCCAAAAGGGAGGTGAGCAGAGGTATGACAGCAAGTCCAGGAAAGGACCAGGGCTCATCAAATTTCTTGAAAACATGTTTTCCACTGGATGTCTTCACTTCTTCCATGTTGGCTCTCCACCCCACTATAATCGTTATGGCCCCGTTACTCTGAACAGCTTTCATGTTCTCTGGTCATCTCTTAGTTACTAATCTTTATGGCTTGTTTCTCTCCAAGGGCTTTCCAACTTCCAGCATCGTCTGTTGTTTTTCACCTTTGCCAGTGGCTTGTAAGAGTTAAAACTAAGAGGGCCCCTCTCCATGTCTTTTTAAGGACATAAACCCCTCTCCAGGTTCTCTGGAGAGGACCTGAAGCTTTCCTCTGTGACCCTTTCAAGACCCCACACCTTCCTCCTGGGGATTGCCACTGTAACTTTTGAGCATCCAAAGAGCCCATTTGGAAGGGAAAGTGGGCCAAATGTCACTGAAAGAGAACCACTCTGAGGAGACCAAGGGTCTTACAGTGTTAACAATTGTTTTCTGCGAGAAACTATCTCCCAAACTCCACACAAACCCACCCACCCGAAGTTCAACAGGAATTGGTGGAAAACAACTCGGAGGAAGTACAGCTGTTCCCTCTGAGGAGCACGCGTGGGGGAAGCCAGGCCTAGGACGGGGGGGGGGGGTGTTCCCGGGGCTGTGACATACAGCATTCCTTTCGCTTGAAGCATCCAAGCCCAAGGAGCTGCAGTCTCCCCTCGGGAATATGACATAACCACAGCCGGGAAGGGCCTCACAAAAACAGACCAGTGTCCATGCGTCCTGCTCCAAAAGAAGCCCCTTCCCATCCTCTGCGAGAACTCTAGCATGTGCTGAGGCTCAACCGCACCCCCCAATCTCCTGTCAGACAAATAGCCCAAAGTCAATGATCTTTAGGATGTGTTTATATTTACATGGTACATTTTAAAGCAATGACTACATTGGTCATACATATTAGAAACCATAAAAAAAAGTTAAGAACTAAAATGTACATCATACACTTGTATATATATTTTTTACACAGAGGTAAAAAGGCTTATTATAAAAAAATCAATACAACAGGGTTTTTAGTATACAGGTAAAGAATGAATTATGCTTCAGGCACTTTAATTTGTTAATGTGAGCAAATAGCTTGGGGGTGGGGGGTGGTTAGAGGAAGCTTCCAAACAAATCTTTTGGTTAATGTTTTGTTACCACAGATACAAAAATAAAATCTGAATAATTTCTCTCGAATGATTGACGTCAGTATGGCAAAGCTGACTGGGAAAATACTACACACTGTTCAGCTGCAGTGTGGCAATTAGAGAGAGAGACGTATTTACATCAATGTCCCCATGGCTGTCCTTGTGCCCTTAACCACTCGCTGCCTTCACAGACCAAAACGTATAGGCGGAGTAAGATTCACCAGCATAACTCTTCAAAGGGTGGAAAAGGACAAGGGGTCAGTAACAACTAAACAGGGACTACAAACAAAATGTGCCAGGATGTGTGTGTTCCTAGTGAAATAAATAGGGGCACTTGAACTGAGGTCTAACAAACCTACATTAGTGTTGTGCTTTGTAGAGAGGAGAGACCTTGAGAAAGGCCCTGAGGAAATGCCTCAGGAAGGGGGGGCTGGGGGCGGGGGCTGGTCTCTTGACAGGGTCTGGAGGCTGGCTGGAGGTTTTCTACATGTTCTCCAGGCTGGGAAACAGTTCTCTTTTCTTCCATCACCAGACTGACAGCTCTCTGCTCCTTTCCAAGCCAGAAGGCCCAAACCAGTCACTCCCAACAAATGAAAACATCTACCAACTAACTCATAAGCACACGGAGTATTTACACCGATGATCTGACTAAAGAAATGTGATGGGCGCTCGGATGAGCTGAAAACATTCCAAGAAGGGAAGCATGGCTAGCACTTTCCCAATACGATTGGCAGACTGGAAAAAAGTCCCTTTCCTTGAAGACTAGCTGTCCTGTGTGCAAAAGAGAAGGGATGGGTGGGGGGAGTGGAGATACAGAGAGCAGGCCATGCCCTCAGCTGGCAATTAGCACAGGAAGATCATGGAGGGAAGAAGAGCCAGCCTTGACAAGCCTGTCCCCTACGGTCTCCGTGACGTTCTGATTGTACTATGCTAGGTACCACTCTTTGCTTTTCTTCTTTCTGCAATGAGATTTGGCTACTCCTTGCAATATATTAGAAAAATACTTTTTTCCAGCTAATTAGAAGCCTCCTACATGGCAAGGCGACAGATAGACCCAGACTGCTGACCTAACCATCTGTGCACCCAAACTGGCAAGTCTGGGATTGAAGATGTAGGAGAAAGACACTTAGGCATTGGAAGGGTTTTTACATATGGCCTTGTTTTTTTTTAATCCCCCCAAGTATAAACGAAGAATTTGGTGATGTGAATTTCAGTTTAGAACAAAAACAAAAACAGAAACCTATGAACAAAATGCAACCCACCACTCTTCAGATTTAGGACATTTAAAATGCACCCCTCCCCCAAAATAGGGGATATGGGAGGAAGCTCCTTTGATTTTATTTACCACAACCTCGGTGTTTCTCAACTGGAACTCTTTGGAGAACACGGGTGTGTGTATGTGTATGACTCAACTATTTCATTTGCAAAACAATGAGCACAATTTCTTAGTGTTGTCTTCTAATATTGCTAAATTTTTAGAAGTGGTGGGGACACAATTTTAAGAAAGTTCTATTTAAGGGGTTACAGGGGAGGCTCTCAGAGACCTGAAATCCCCCCTTTCTAGGCGTGGTCCATGAGGATGCAATGCGGTTTAAGGAATTTTCCTGATTCACACAAGTTAATCTCAAGTTAAGGCTCAATTCTCAGTCATTTCATGGATGAATTTGCATCAGTAAATGATTGACAGATTTCTGGGGGAGGGCAGAGAATGAGGATGCGCTCCAGATAGAAACTGCAGCTTCCTTGGGAAATTTGGCTTTCCAAAAAGTTAAAGCGATCTTGTTTTGTGGGAGACGTTTGTTAATTAGCTCACCTCCTATACATAATCCAACTGCAGGTTAAAATACTTCTGGTGGGGTTTCATCACTCTGACATTACCTATCTGCAGGAACCCAATGCTCCTTAGCAACCGGCAAGCTGAACCAAGAGAAAGGAGTGGCTGGAAAAACCAACTACAAACCCCACCCCAAACCAGCAGTCCGACTACAGGCGCCTTTGCACTGGAAGAGGTGGGTAGGAAAGACATGAAATCAACGCATGTATAAGACAGATTGATTACAGATCGTTAATAATACACGAGTGTCTGTGCGGAGGTTCCTTTCCTTCCAACACTGTGTGCGTGCGTGTGTGTCTGATGCAGAGGGGGGGGGGGGGGGGGGGGCGGGGGAAAGTGCAGAGTCCACCAGGCGGGCTCCCCAGGCTGGAATAGCGCCTCAAGGTACCAGGGAGCAGGGAAGAAGGTGAGAGTATGTCGGACACAAGTTTCCTTGTGGCTGTGGGAGGAGGAGGAAGAGGAGGAGGAGGACTAGGGGAAGGAGGGAAACTGAGTCACACGGCCGCTTTGTGCTTCCCCCCGCAGCACCTGCACATCACTCCGCAGTGGTAGCAGGCCCGAAGGGGCAGATAACAGCACATACAGGGGGCCAGGAAAGACAAGGCAATAAGAGCCATCCACCGGAGGCAAAACTTCTCGTCACTAGTATCGCACGAGCACGGGTCTGTATAGTCTCCCTCGGGGTCCGACATACAGTGATAGAGCATGCTGTCCGCACACCACATACAGCTCACGCGGCGGATGCAAGTTCTCACGGAGTCGGGCGCGTCCTGACAGTGGCCCCTCCGGTTCTCCTCGTGGTTGAACATGTCCCTGCAGTACTCGCACCGGGAGCGCTCGCCGTCCTCCTTCCGCCGCCGGGACTTGCCCCGGGACGGCTGGGTCTTGATCACGCCGCCCCCGCGCCCTTTGGGGTCTTCGCCGAGCCCGAAGTCCGAGGAGTCCACGTACGGGTAATTGTAGTCGTGCTTGGGGACCTCGCCCTTGGCGAAGCGCACGTACGAGTCGGCGTCCTCCGACGTGTCCGGGGACTTGCCCCTCACGGGCGCGTGCCGGTAGTCCTCGTAGCCCGTCAGCCAGATCTTCTCCCTCGGGTTGATGCGCACAATCTCCTCGTCGTCGTCAGGGAAGCTCACCTGCCGGTAGGGCCTCGGCATCGGCTGCCCCGGGTGAAAGGAGACACTTTTATAGCAGCGGCAAAAACAACCCCCCAAATCCTCCACTGTGTACCTCTGGCCTTGACGAAGGCATTTCTTGACACAAAGATCGGACCCAACCTGGAATGAATGAACATCTCCTAGGTCGAAGGTCCTGCAAGTTGTGACTCGCCGTCCACTCCTGGGTCAGAAATTTTTTCCTTTTGCCAAGGTACTACCATACACGAGGGGACTCGTAAAAAGGGACTTTGAATTTTTGGAAGCTGAACACACCAAGAGGGAGAAGCAGAATGTGAAAGGCCTCCCTGAGCCCCTCTCTCTAAGGTGACGGTGACAGCCCTCCTGATTTCTAACAGCTTAGATTAGCACCTGTGTCTGTACAGCGTGTTCTCTTTTGCAAGACCAGCTTTTCTCCCAGGGGGAACAGAGAAGGACAGGAGCACACTCCCTGTTACAAGGGTGGCCTCTGTGGGTCTCTGTCTGTCTGTGAGAGCTGCCTACTGGGTCACAACATGAAATGCATTTTGCACTGTGGGTCATGTTCAGAAAAGCAAAAATGGATACGAGGAGCTAGGGTATGGGGTCTCTTGTCATCTGGCTGGGAAGCTACAGGAGTGCAGATCGGGAGGCTGACTGCCTGGAGTCTGCATGTGGCCAGGGTCTCACAGGTGGTGAGGGGCAGGCTGGAATGTGAGCTGGGGTAGGCCAGACCCAGAGCCTCACCCCTCCCTGCCTCGAATTCTCCCAGGGGCTACAAAGTCCTCTCCGCAGTGAGTCCTACTCTGGCGTCAGGGAGGCCCTGTCCATGGGGGCAGGCACTGAATCTGTAGTTATCAATCCACTTGATGTCCTCTGTGGATGAAGTCTTCTTAAGGGGTGAGGAACACGGCTCTGAGGGAAGCCATTAGAGTAAAATTCGGACTTTGGAATTTATTAGCACGTATCTAAGCCTCAGATTCTCTATCACACAGGTATGGCTCACACCTGTCTCCGTCATCATCAATCTAATACTGTCACAGGATTTATCACCTGCTAACTAAATTTGTCCATCACTCTCACCAGACTGTGCGCTCCTTGAGGGCAGGGACCATGTCTCGCATACTGCCAAATTCCTATTAGATTCTTGACAGAGTTCCACAGACTTTGGAAAACCATAATCTTATATAGATCAAAACAAATCCTGGGAGCAGAACAGGCTTTGCTAATTATTTTGCAAAGTAAGGAGTCAAAAGGTCAATTCCCAACTATAGGTACCATAAAGTGATTTTTAAAAAGAGTATTTTAATGCCAAAATATTAGGAAGCACACAGTAAGATTTTTTTTTTTTTTAGGTTTCTATCAATCTAGCTTTATGTTGAAAACAAAACAAAACCAAAACCCTTCACTGCCCTGTGTTCCTTTTTTCCTTCTCAGAGCAGACTGGTGGCCACATCACCCTCCACGGGCACCAGTCCATGTCCCACAGTTTGGGAACCTGCTCTGCAGAACAGCCGCCTGGTAAATATTTGTTGAGTTACTGAATTCCAGACTCCAGCTACATCTCCCCAAGCAAGCCTGGGCCTGCAGCCTGCGATGCCAGGGTGCCCGAGCCAAGCAGACAGCATTCTTTAGTCCTGATCCTGGCTCTGGGCTTTCACACCAAGCCAGGAAGCCCTTTGCACAGAGGAACTCGGGGGGCAGCGCAGCATGCTGGGTAAGCACATGCTTGCATCTGTAACCTGTTCTATCAAGGACTCTCTCTAAGCCCTCAGCCTTCTCCTCTATAAACTGGGGATGCCGAGGACGTGCCTTGTGGGGTCATTTGTAAGCATTCGACAAGCTTAAGCACAGGAAAGGTTTAGCATGGGGTCTCGCACACAGAAAGCTAAGTAGGCATGAGCTGCCACCACCACTGTCAATATGGAGAACAGAGGATGCCTGGCCGTGAGCTTTGGGCCACATGGAAGGGGAAGGGGGCTGTCCCAGAATCAGCAGCTGCCCACTCCGTGCTCTCGGAGGAACCAGAGGGTTGCTCACCTGTTCAAGGTGACAGTGGTCCGTGGGGTATGAGTCGTGGAGGTGGCCCAGAGTATAAATCCTCCTGTGCTCACAGGATGTGGGAGAAGAGATTGTCCGAGTAGGTTGTTCCCTCTTCTGGGAGGAATTAGAAGAACTGTCTGTAGCTGTCTGTTTAGAGGGAGGTAACCCAGAGTTAATTAAAACAAAAACAAAAACCAAACCCACATACCCAAACCGAACACACCATCTACCCCCACTTGTGGTGTCTTGCTGGACTTCCCGAAATCTCGAGTTTATCTTGGCTGTGGGAGGCAGAAGGACCCCTAAAGGGCCAGATTGTCTAAACACGATGTGGCTGGCTCAAAGGGCAGAGAAAACCAGCCACCCAACCCTGGAAAGCTGGGTTTTCTCAAATGTGGGAGCAGTCACTAGGCTTCAGGGAAAGGGCTTGCTTCATCAGGCCTTCTGTGAGTGTGTCCCAGTTTGATCAAAAATGGTCACCTCACTTGTAGCCCTGGTTGCATGGGACTCTGGTGTGCAGGGGAGATGCAAACGGGC
Source organism: Lontra canadensis (assembly GCF_010015895.1). NCBI lineage: Eukaryota > Metazoa > Chordata > Mammalia > Carnivora > Mustelidae > Lontra > Lontra canadensis. The sequence goes on along the minus strand of NW_022631044.1, from coordinate 7,066,625 downwards.
AAAAAATCAAATCCAAATGTTTCTGTGTGGAGCTAATACCAGCCTGGGAAAGTCTCAGCAATAAGGATATCTCAAGGGTATCATAGGCATTGGCTTTCCTGGAAGAAATTTTGTAATTTGGGGTTGAAGGCAGGCCTGGGGGGGGGGGGTGGTCACTGTAAGCCAGTGGAGGGGAGGGAGAGAAAGAGAGAGGGGATTGCACAGAGAATGAAGGCCACTGTCTGTTGGTGGTGAGAGCTGCTCCCCCAGTAGAGGTGATGGGTTCAGGCTGGAGGCTCTGTGAGTGTCTTTGGAAGGTGATCACGTATTGGGATGGACTGTGGCCACCACCCTTGAAAGCCAGGAATCCTCAGAATCCCCTCCTCCCCTGGCTCCTCAGAGTCACAAATCCTTTTCTCTCCCAAATCAATGAAAAGTTATTTCTCATATCTAGGTGTCTTATTTTGGGAAAAATCAAGAACTCCTCCTTGGCTCTTGCTTCTCAATGTCTTAATTCCCTTGCCTCATTTGCTTATTTATCTCTTTATCTTACATGTTGTTTTATTAGCGTTGTATATCTTTTTGGGGGCAAGGTTAAAACAGACTTATGAAAATTACTTTTATACCCTCACTCCCAACTTAGAAAGTAATACCTGCCCAGTAAAATCGGACCAGTATTTAGGACAAAGATACCCATATTCCCATTATGCAACTTAATTACTGTTAATTTTTAAAACTTGGTGGACATGTGCAGCACCTCTTTGGAGACCCAACCCTTCAGATTTTTTCCCTCTAATCCTGTTTGGTCCAAGTGATGCAGAGCTGATGCTGTTTCTGATCCCTCAACCCAGAGTGACTAATTCGGATACGGATTCACGGTCCTTTCTGACGTAATACGAAGATTTTTCATGGAGAGGTCAGAAAAGATGCTGTCTTTATCTTGGCAGTTAAGAGCTAAGGGTCCTAGAAGCCTGGAATCCTGGTGAGGGCACAAGGGAAGAACCTTCTGAGGAGGACGTGAAGCCAAACCAGGGCAGCCGCCCCCACAGACGCCATTTGAGCTTCTGGATCTCGTCAAGCCTGAATCCTGATCTACCTTAGGCTGTCCCGAAGGTGTAAGCATATTGCCTTGGGAACTTCAGCCAAATGCGTTGGCTTCATCACTGGGGCACACCTCCCCCTCACTTCTGCTCTCCCCCACCTTGGCAGTCCTGCCCACAGCATTCTCTGCCTCTCCTCACTCCTCTCCACAGCAGTGCAGTGGAACTGGGCACACAGAGTCTGCTACTTCTCGACCTCTTGGGAGCCACCCAACTGACAAACAGCACATGCCGGCATCCACTCTGGGGATGGTGTGGTCCTCTTGGAGGCCAAGAGCCCACCCCACTGTGGGAAGCTGTGGAGATCAGCGCCCCTGAGCTTTGGCAGGGCGGGTCTGTCCAATTGTTGTGTCTCCCCACCTGAGCTGTCTGCTTCCTGCAGATGTGGGCCAGAACAGGTACCATCACTCTTCATGCATTTCCTTTCTTTTCTCCCCCTCAGTACTTCAGGACTTAGAGAAGAATTGCTATTTACCCCTCAAATCCCAATAACTGAAAGCAACCTAACGGATACACAGGAATGCTTACTTTCTCCCAAACTCTGTCCTGTCTTCCCACTCTCACCTGCTCTTTCTTCCCATCTTCAGAGGTACTGACTACCTCCCTCTTTTCACACACGGGTGGTTGTAGATCAGACAGAATTAAGCCAAGAGTTCGTCCCTGTCTCTGGCTGTCTGCCAGGCCCCGGCTTGTTCGGGGGTGGGGGTGGGTAGGGGGCTGGTACGCAGACGCAAGCAGAGCCCTGGCTCCCATTCACACACAGGACGGCAGACTCCAGGCCAGGCAGGGTCCTGCCGACCCGACCAGGGCAGACAGCCACTGCAGAGCTGGATGGAAATGCAGCCCTGATCATGCCCGGGGATGGAGTGGGTGCGGGGAGTCCATACACAGCACTGATGCTTCTAGCCCCTTCCAGCCCTTTCCGATGCCCGCTCTCAGAGGGGTTTTGCTGAGATTAACTTGAGCACAATCCCTCCAAGTAAAAAGATGCACCCTGCTTTAGGCAAACCTAGGAGATAAGGGGATGACCAGTCATGATACAGAGGTTTCTAAAGAGCTCAATAAATACTTCCTGAATGAGTAGGTGGGGGCCCTTCAGTGTGAGTCAAATCTCAAGGGTTAAACTCTTAAGCAGCACCACACATGACAGTCCTCTCTCCGGACAGAAGCTACCCGTGTACGGAACACTGATATGCACTCTGCATCGCGGCCAGCTCTGTGTTAATCATCTGTTCGCCCTCCCCCACCCTATCTCCTGTGACCTATGTCCAGGTTAACAATGTGGAGAAAGCCACTCTGAGCCACGAGGCACACCCGTGTTTTCCTGGTGCTCATCAGCCAACCAGCAGTGCCACCTCTGATGCACCCATCCTACCTCCCGAACCCCGAGCAGCCTCTGCCCGCTGCACAGTCCAGTGCAAAGCTCCCTGGACACTATCAGAGAACGTGAGACTGAGCAGAGCTCAGCAGAGCTCATTAGATGAGTATCTCCTCATCTAATGACAGATTTGTACAGGGAGCAAGAGGGCCAGAAAGCTTTGAAGCATGTCCACAGTTCACGGCCTCCTGCAAGCAGAGCTGAAGTCCGTGCCCGGACTGCTGGGGGTCTGTCTGGACTCTGGCAGGGAGAGCATGAGAGAGTCTGCACTACAGCCGCAGCTTATTCCAGATCTAGAGTATCAGCCCTTGCAGGCAGTGAGTGTGACCTACAAACAAAAGCAATGTACTATCAGGGCCCCGCCAAGAAACAAGCGGGAAAAACCTTTTATCCACATGTACCTTTTTTAAAAAAAATTTAAGTAATCTTGCTGCCCAATGTGGGGCTCAAACTCATGATCCTGAGATTAAGAGTCACAGGCTCTACAGACTTAGCCAGCCAGGCACCCCCTCCATAGGTCCTGCAGAACCGACTCTCCCACAACATTGCTTGTGGTTCCCACACATGCTGGAGAAAAGCAGCTACACACACACACACACACACGCGCGCCAGATTCTGAACGTCTGTTATTTGCGTGCACAAGTGAATGACACCGACCGACCGACCAATCGGACAGTGTCACCTTCACCTCGAAAAGACTGGCTGTGTTTTAAACTCCCTGTGCTCCCCAGGGGTTGTCTCTGTTGTGGGTTTGAGCTCAAGCAGAACAGAGCGGAGGCTTCAGCAACAGGCCTCCCTACCTCCAGGGACAGGGAGCCTTCAGCACTGCACCGTGGACGGCGAGGGCCAGCTCGGCTGCTGACGGGCGGAGCTCCTGCGTGATGGGACTCAGCAAGCAGAACCCCAGCACCTGCAGATTTGCTTCTGAAAAATCTTGCCTCTGGCTTTGGGCTGGACTCTGACTCAATGTCCGTGCCCACTGTTCAAAAGCCGTCCAATGGAGAAGTTTGCAACCTGACAGGGGGCGTCGAACCACAGGAACTCGACAGAGTGTTCTAATGCGAAATGACAAGGTCTCAGCTCAGGAAATCATCCTCTAATTAAAAGCTGTGTGATTCTGTTGAAGGTAACAAGCTCTGTGTGGCCTGGTGCTGAAACCCTCTAACGGGGGAGAACGCGGAGACAAGACTTTGGTTAAGGAAGAGCCTAGATGGAACAGGAAGGTGAGAGAAGGAATGAGAGGAGGGTGGGAGCAAGGAGCAGAGGGTACGAAGACGGAAAAGTGACCACTGCCAATCAGAATCAAGAAAATAGAGACACGAGTGGCCTGATAGAATGCACTTGGATTACGGCACTCATTCCTTCCCCGGTTTGGGTTGGGAGCTTGCTGGGATGTGGGCTCAGACATGCAAGGTGATGCGGCGGGGGCAAGGCCACGTGGTTTCCATCCCAGATGGGCGGAAAACCCAGACCAAGCCTCAGATGAAGAGAAAAGGAGGTGCAAGGTTACCAGTGAACATCTAATAAAACTCTTCAGAAAGAGCAAGCTTCCAAGGGCCAGACTCTGCAGACATAAACTGTACTTATTTTGAGAGTTCAGATATTTCTTGTAATTCCCTAGAATTTAACAACTAATGAAAGAAACATACCAGAGCTTCAAAACTTGATACAGACTTTTCTTCTAAGTGACTTTAATGTCCCGCTATCTGACAATAATCACAATCTGAAGTACAAAAGATACTTCGCTGAGGCTGCCTGGTTTGGGTGGAAACCAGAATGAACGGGGAAAGGAGAGAAAAGCCAAGTCTCACGTTAAACCTGTGGCTGGCTCCCTTCCGCACGGGCATATTTTATAAGACAGCATTTCTTACTCTTGGAACCTCAGCCATTCTTCCCTTTTCTTGGGTTTATCTGGAAGTTCCTGAAGCACACTCATCTGTTCGCATGCCCTGGGTCTGGAAAGTGCTTTCTTCATTTGGAAGGCTGACCTCTTTGACCAAGGGAAGCTCAAGGAAGGGAGGAGGGAAAGCACCAAGAAGCCAGAGCAGCTGAGGGGGCAGTCTGCTTCAGTGACCCATCCTTGGATGGAATCCTGGCTGTTGACCAATGGCTTTTTGGGGCATTCAGGGTGGGTCAGACTCTGCATTTCAAAGTGGAACAAGTGTTTTCAAGGCTCTGTGCATCCCTTCAGCTCCCCTTGAGTTTCCTGCTAGATCTTTGTTCTTCCAAAAGGACGGACCAAGGCAGAGGCAGCAGCAGCAGCAGTAAACACTGCTTATGGGAAAGGACAGAGAGGACAGATGTGTCCGGGGCTGTTCTTTCAAGGACACTTGGAACTACTGAAGAGGCACCTGGAGCATTCTACTCCATATCTGCAACTGAGAGGAGGCTGGCAACTGGCAATTTCCTTCTCGGTCTTGGGGAGAGAAACAAATGGGATGAACCCCACCTTCAGGAAGGCGGACAAGGGCACCTGGGTGGCTCAGTCATTAAGCTTCTGCCTTCGGCTCAGGTCATGATCTCAGGGTCCTGGGATCAAGCCCCTCTTTGGGCTCCCTCCTCAATGGGGAGCCTGCTTCTCCCTCTTCCTCTGCCGCTCCCCTGCTCTCTCTGTGAAATACATAAATAAAATCTAAAAAAAAGAAAAAAAAAAGGAAGGCAAACAAGGATAGTCACTTCATCATCCCCGTGTCCCAAGACACACACGAGCTGATAGAAGGAAACACACACTGTAAGGAGCCAAGCCCAAGGAGCGAGAACACCAGGAGGTTAAGAGGCCGACGTGTTTTAAGTGAGGCCTAGAAAAATGAAGGTAAGAAATGCTTAAGGAGCCAGGCCGTTCAACACCAACTGCACCGTATAAAGAGAAGTGATGCCAGGTTAGGCCAGGTGTCTCGCACAAGCTGTTTAACCTCCCAGGGCCTCAGTTTCCTTGTGTGTAAGAAGAAGGAGAAGCACTAAGTGATCTCCAAGGTCCGAGGGAGCTGTGGGAGGGCATGTGTAACCCTCCCCCCTCCTCTTAAGAACATTAGACGTCCAAGGGGTTTGACCAAGACTGTTGCCTCCCTGATTGCGGGGGGGGGGTGGGGTGGGCGGGGGCGCCACAGGATTCCTTCAGATTGATGAAGTAGAATTCCTGCCTTGTCTGCAGATGCTGCTGCTTTACATTTTTAAAGGAGGCTACCTAGTAGTTATGACCACAATTTGTATTATTTTTACTGCAATCCGCCACCAAAATAGATCTCAACAGCTGATGCAACCAACGCAATATTCGACCTTCTTTCCATTGCAAGGGCTTCTCATTTTTTTTTTTTAAAGTATGTACACACACGGGCTCTTACATGGCCCCAGCCAGCAGGCAGTGTGGGTCTACGAGGCAGCTGCAGGAACAGGGGAAAGAGCCGACTTTGTCCCTAGACTCTAGGACATTCTGCTCTCTGGGACCCAGAGGATAAAGTGAGCATTCTTTCATTGTGAGGAAAACAACAAAAACCAAATTCCTACTCATTGAAAAAAAAAGTCTTAGGTTTCTAAATTCTCAAGTTAGGTGAAATTTTGCTACAAAAGGAGAGGACTCTGATATACCCCCAGCTTGGCTTCCTGGGAAGGGCTGAGGGGCTGGGAGCTGGAAGGCGGGGTTTCAGGTATCCCTGAATATGCGCCCTATGGGAAGGAAGAAAACGGAAAGACTAGTATCCCGCCAGCCACAGCTTAAAAAGATGAGAGGAGACGCATGTAAATGAAGACAGACACAAGTGGGAGGGCTAGCAAAATGCCTTTGGGCTTCCTGAAACCTAGAGCATTTCAAAGCTTTTGTTTGAGCCTTAGACGTATTAATTGCTTTAATTTAGCCCCTGTAGGTAGTTCGTGTGGAATAAAAAGATCCTCCCCTTACTATGCAGTGTGAGCTTGATACTTAATCTCATTTAGAAGACAAAGCGGCTCCCACCCATCTTCTGAGACCTTCCAGCCACCCCATACAGGGCTGGGCCTTGGCCAGCAGCAGTTTGGGACGCTGCTTTCTGGGGTCAACCACAAAGCACACAGATGCCCCTCCACCACATTTTTGCTTTTCTTAATCAGCCACCATACTCATCAGCTTCACTGGCTAAGCTCTATAGAAGTAGCTTACATTTTGAACCTATTTTCTCTTTTCCAAAGCCTCTCTCCATCCCACTCTGCCCAATCCCTTGACGGCAAAGGTAGAGACAACAGAAAATGTTTGAGTCACTGATCACCTAAGAGAAACGGGGGCTTCCCAGCAGAGACGCCGGGAACCTCAGGCCTCAGTGAAGTAGTCTGGAGCCCAGGCACTCCTCGGAGGGGCCGTTGGTTAGGAAGCTACTTTGCAATGAAGGGAATCTGGCTTATCTAATAGGTAGAAACTTATGGAATAAACATTTCCTTTTCTTAAAACTCTCTGAAAGGCGGCAGGCAGATGTGAAGTTTGCATTCTGGGTGGGCAGGGTAGGGAGCCTCGCTGATATTATCTGCAGACAGAGAAGTGTCACTATGTGGCTCACAGGGTGGCTGTGAGGCCTGAGTGCGGTCACATACATGAAAACCCAGGGCCCATGCCAGGGGCAGCCCCACACCACGGCGCCTCTCCTTCCCCTCCCCAGGGGTGGCAAACAGAGGCTCAGAGGAAATACATTCGCCTTCACGAGATTCTGCGATCAGAGTTTACTACTAGCAGAACCAAGTCTGGAATGCAGGCCTCTTCTGCCCAGCTTCCAAACTCCAACACTTGGAGGTCACCCACCACTTCTCAGAAGATCAGTAAACGAACCGCACTCATTACAGAATTAGATTTGCCTTCAGTCTTAACATCTGTTGGGATGGAGTAGGTAGAAAAAACTTCAAGAAAAGGGAAACGTGGCGTCCTGTACTTCTCCCCCCACCCCCCATGAAGCCTTGGTAACTACAAAATGCAATGAATTCATCACTTTCCTCCTTAACTCAGGAATGAAAACAAGCACAACTTGCAAACCCTCAAAAGCCCATCTAGGACAAAACAAATTGCTTCTCAGTACTTCGGTTTCAAACACTTGCTGTAGCCACAGTTTACAAAACACCTGGGGTGGCTGGGTGGTGCCTGGGATGTCATTAGGGACAACTGCTCTGAATAGCCAGAAAGTAATAAAATGCAGCTTGTAGTAAACAGGATATCAAGGGTTCAAGCATAGGGCATGAGGAAGGACCAAGTTTTCCAGTCTAGGCAAAACATGGCTGGAAGCGGATGGTGTTCTAAAAGACAGGACATTTTTCCTCTGTAAAGGAGGGCTACCTGCCTGAAGTATGATGAAATGCCAAATGTAATCCAAATACCAGCCTTCTTCTGCTGGCTTCTAGGTGAGAATTCAGACCCACGCAAAATGACGTGGATTGCTCCTCTCAATTCGGCCAAGCCGAGGGTACACACGTTAATCTCATTCCGGGTGCACAGGGGAGGAGTGATCTCATTACACAGCATGGATGCCTTTAGGCACTAAGGGCTGCTGAGGAGGACTGCCCGAATCCAGAAACAATACCTAGGTGGTGGGAGTAAAAACCTAGAAGGCAGGGGAAAAAAATCAAGACCTTATATAGGGGAGGCTTTCCTCTGGTTAAGCTTTGACTTGCTATTCTGGGGACCTCTGGGCGGCAACACTCAGGAGGCTCCCAGTCTGTCCCATGAATGGGCCACGCAGGGCATGGCTCATATATTTATCCTCTTTTTGCTCCCCTGTCCAATTTGGGTCCCAGAGAGCCCCAAAATATAATGCCTCTATTTGGTTGTTGTTGAAAAAATAGAACAGCTGAAATATCATAAATATAATTATTCAACAGAGGAAGAGAAAAATAGCCGTGCTGGACCAGAGGGGCTGGAGGAGGGTGTTCACGGCTCCTCCACTATGAACTGGCCCTGGGATCCTCAGTAAGTCACCCAGTCGACTCTCAGCCGCTTCCACAACTGCGGCTGTAAAATGAGGCGAATCCTATTTCATTTGCCAGAGGAAGCAGGCTGGCTCATGTGATACGAACTCAAAATCCCTTCCAATTCTAAGACCTGTAATTCTAAGGAGCTGGAATGTCTACAGCTAACCTCGCCTCCCCCGCAAGCCAAACATTTCCAGCTAATTACCTGCACGGTGGACACACTGCTTCCTAGCACCAGGCAGAGAAAACAGCGGGAAGACGCACACCTCCAGCCGCAGACCTCAACGGGTGTTGTGTCTCTTTACGTCTTTAAACCCCCAATGTGGGGGGACCAGGATCGCCGGGACTAGGGTGTCTCTCCATTCCTTGAACCCCCGGCCCTGCTCCGAGAAAAACCCAGCACTCTTTCTTTTAAAAAAAATCAACACACATGTATCATTTCCTGTCTCCAACAGCAGTTTCGCCCCTCCCCATCGATGCTCGAGCACCAGACAGAAAATACTCTTCCAGTTCTTGTGGTTCCTTCTTCTGGTGCCTCTCTCCGTTGTTTCCAATGCCATGTGGTTATATACAACCGTTTCCCAATTTGCAGATTTAAATATTATTTTAGGACTTATTATGGAAGAAGACTTAAGCTATTTCATACACCCCCAAGTATCTGTCTATAATGCAAATATTTCCCCTAATCCCCAAGCTTTAGAGCCAGAATCCAGCCACTCAGCACAATGACAGCTGAAGCAGCGGCAACACCTGACCGTAGATTCTAGATCAGCCTGCTCTAGAAGTATGTATACGTACAGCTGCGTTCTCCCAAGAGCACATTAAAATTATCCTTGTCTATTTACGAAGATTCTAATAACAATTAAAAAGTGATCGTAGACTTTGGCAGCAGTAAATAAACCACTAGGTTTTAATGGACCCAACCTTATGGACAAGGGAAAATTCTTCATTAAATGGCCATAAAACCCAGAGCCCTTCTAGTTCTCTATGGTCCATTTTTCCTACTTCTCCTCTTGTAGGCTCTGAACCCTTTGGCCTCAGAGTCTTCAACTGTAGGGAGCTCAGAGAAAGTGAGTCTGAAGTTGGGGAGCAAACCAGATCAGCTTATTCACGGAGCTAAACTATTCCTATCTCAGGCTGACAATGGGCCTCCCCTCCGAGATAATGCCAAAGCAGGCGTCTTCTCTGCAAGACAAAAGTACAACAGAAGGAACAGACTCGAGGGTCTTTCCATTCTGTCCTTAAGTCTCCCCAAAAATGAAAGTCTCCCAGAAATGAAAGAAACTAAAAGCTGTCAGGGGCATTAACAAGAGTGTGCCAGCTCTTAGCAATGCCAAAAAAAAATCCTGTTAAATAGAATGTTAACCTTTCTTGTTGTCGTTGCTTTGCATTTTTTGCATTACTCACCTTCCAAATTTTACCAAATATCTCAGGTCTCACACCTGCATATTTAATGCAGGGCACGGCCATGCCATGTAGGGATTTGTGTTCACCTGCGCCAGTCACTATAACTGCGGTCCCCATGAGCAGAGGGGGCCAGGATGAGACTGTGTTGCAAGGGGGAGGGCCAAGAAGCCACAGGAGCAGTCAAAAGCTTCCAGTGAGCAACAATGCTAGGAGCTCTGCTCCCATTTGTAGATTCAGCAGAAAACACAGCTAGAAAAACAACCAAGCATCCCTCAAGATCACCCAACTTTGCATCGCTCCCCCCGGATAACAATACGGCAAATGAATAAAATATGCAAACCTATGACTGTTAGCCCCTGTATCTGGGGTTCAGACCACCTGTTTTATTGAGCACCTTTTAGAGCAAAGCTTTACAGGGTTGCTGAGACTGTACCAGTGAAATGTCCTGCTTTTAATTAGAGGAAGGTTCATTTGTTCGGCAAATAAAAAATTTAAAAACAGAAAAGGGCAAGCTTCCAAATGGCAAGACAGAAATCACCAACAGAGTGCTTTGGAATTTTAAAGGAGACAAAACAGCTATAAGCAATGGGAGGGAGAAAAAGGATACACGAACGAATCAACAGCCCAAACTCAGAAAATCATCGGGAGTCTATGCTGGTGGCAGTGGAAGGGAACGGAGTGGCAGGGGGACCCCGAGAGGGTAACGGCGCTGGCGAGTGGCCACAGATGCACGGGCAGGGTATGTGTGCGTGTGTGTATGCACACACATGTGCATGAGTGCACATGCCAAGCAGGACATTAATTTTCCTGAGGAATTACAGCACAGTTTCACAATCCTGAGGAGTCAGGAGGACAAGCTGGTTTGGGGGAGAAGCAGGACAGCCAGGGAAGTGTGAGCAGGGACAGCCCATGCCTGGTGAGTGCCCAACGGCTCTGGGGGGGATTGGGGTCTCTCTTCCCCGACTTTATTTCCCAACACAGAACACACATCAGCATACTGTCCACAATGGCCTGTGCTCCTTCTATGCCGAGGAAAACCCCTGGCTCTAGAGGCAAAGATAACCTCCTGGTTCCTCAGGTTAGACCCATACACACGCTCTTCTCCCAGAAAGCCCTCATGGTTCTGGTCCATCCATAAGTTGTTTAGAAGGTCTTCTTGTCATGTATACTCTATCTGTCATAAATGAGTTCCAAATTCTAAATGTCTGTCCTATCAGTGAAAGTTTGAGAACACAACAAGCTTTGGGAAGCTGTAGACTCTATAAGGAGTCAACACGCAGCTCCTGTCCTGGGCTTCAGCTTTTGGGCGCTTCACTTACCCAGGGAGGAAGCCCCTGACGACCCTCCCCAGCCTTCCAGGGGATGAGTTCCTAACAGTCAAAGCACTGAAGACGAGGGCTGCCCTGGGGAAGGGAGCTGCTGTTATTAATAGGCCCTTGTTTGTAAACAAACGGAATGAAGGCAGACAGACACCGGGCCTGCCTGGAATGCAGCTCCCTGGAGCTCCTCCTCCACTGAGTATCTGGAAACAGCCCTGCTGTTTCCACACCTCCTCCTGGGCATCCGGCACCACCCCAGCGCAGCAAGTCGAGCCCCTGTGGATTAGGGGATGAAACCAGGAGGGATGCTGGCTTCCATCACCCCTTTCCCTCTTGCCCTCTCACGATTCTATAAATCACTTCTGGCAGGTAGCTGGGAAGCAGCTGCGAATGACAGTTTCGCTCTGGAGCACAGGAAGCCACCTTTTAACCCGCCTGCTGTTGTTTGTCTCTTGAAAAAACGTGACAAAGGAACAGATGTAAGCAACATGCCAACTGTTGAGAGGGTCTGCTCGGAGCACTATAGGAAGCCTGTTCAGCGTCCCAGCACACCAGGCGCTCAATGGAAAGACAACTGAATTCATTTCCCGACACCCCTACCTACTCATGCCCTGGTCCCCTCAGGCAACTCGCCACACACATCCCTGCTTCTGCCTTCGCGCGTGCTGCTGCCCAGCTTCGAAGCCCCTTCCTGAGCGGTGTTCAGAGGCCACTGAGAAACAGGTCAGCCTCCCCTCCTAGAGGTCTTCTCTGACCCCCAGGCCCCTGCCTATAGAGTACCCTGGTCAAGAATACTTTCCAGTCAGGGCCCTTCCACGGGTCAATCCAAACCGTCCTGTTATCTCCATGAGGACTTGAGGCACACTTTACACACCTCTGTATTCTCATGATGAGCGCACTGGGAAACATGTTTAAAGGGCTGCAGCCAATATTTAAAAATATGAAATAAAAAGAGCTAATGAAAGATACTCTCGGGGTAAGTCAGGAACTAGGAGGGAACTACCAGATGATTATTACAACATTCCTATTAATTTTTCTAGGTATAGTAATGATGTTGTGTTTTGTAAGAGGATGCCTTATGCCTAGAAGATGCATGCTGAAGTATTCATAGAATTAAAGCCCTGAAGTGACTTACTTTCAACTGGATTGGCCAAAACCAAAACTGAAACCACATGTGTGCGTGCATACACATGTGTACAGATAAAGCAAATGGGGAAGAATGTTTCAGCTGCTGAATCTAGGTTTTCACTGTGTTCTTCTTCTAATTTTCCTGTGGCGCTTTAAAAGTCTTGTAATAAAAAGTGGAAGGAAATGAAATGGAAGAGGAAAAAAAAAACAGAATGCAGAACACGAAGTATGATCTGGTTTCAGGTGTCTACAGATGTGCTTTTGTGTCGCAGGTTACAATGTAAATGTATTTCTTCCTGTGGGTCAAGACCAAGAGTTTGAAAATGCTGCCCTACAGCTTTCTCGCTGCACTAAGCATACTGCAGGCCTGCAATGGACTATTTGTTAATTAATGTCTAGAACCACAGGACTTCAGTGCAGAAGCAAGCTGAGAAATTATTAGGTCTCCAGTTATATCCTATTAACTCAAGCTGTGTCAGACTATCCAAGCCCTTTCCTGTCTTTGCATGTGGGCTTCACCTCCACTCAGGCCTTTCTTATCAGAGATAAGAAAATCAGATAAGAAAAGCCTTCAGGCCTTTCTTATCAGATGTTTAATTACTCCTCGGAAAGGCTATTCTGACTTTCCCCGGGGTGCCAAGGAGGGGTTAACCCAAGACTCTGAGTAGGGTGATCAGGTGTCCCGGTTTGCCTGGGCTTGAGGTGTCTCGCAGACCGAGGGGACTCTTAGTGTTAAAACTAGGACAGTCCCAGGCAAGCCAGAGAGCTGGTCGGTGACCCTGGATCTCAGGGAAGACTGCATGAGAACCTTGGACAGATCGGGGACAGCTCTTCCTCATGGCATCCCAATGGCGACAGCAAATGCCAGACTGCGAAGTGTCTCCTACACCCTTAGAGCCTCTCTCCGATTATTCACTAACTAATCTGGAAAGCAAAGGGCAAAGGGAGCTTACTGTGAAGACATCATCATCGCCAAGCTCTGCTTCATTATGGATGGTGGAAGATGATGTGGTTGAGCCTAAAAAGATTAAAAAAAAAAAAAAAAAGTAGTAAGACGCATTTCCAAAGATGATAAGTCAAAGTCAATCATTTAAAAAATATATTTTAACAAAACCACATTCCATTTCTTTTGAATGTGAGTCATCAACAGAAATATATAACCTGGGAATTAAATGTTTTTAATTTATTCCTCTTCAACGGACTCTAGCTAGGATGTTGTTCCCTAAATTAAATCTGTCTACTGTTGTTCTCAATCCTTCAAACTTCTGCCTGGAAAACTAGAGAAGCAGCACCCAGAGCGGCACCTCAGAGAGGATGGCGGGGGGGTGCTGCCCATAGCTCGCAAGCACGCGCACCTCAGGCAGCCTCTGCCAGTGGCACCCCAAGGGGAACCCACCACAATCTCCATGTAAACTGGACTTACTTTCCCCATCTTTTCATCTGCCAACAAGAGGGTTTGACGAAATGGCTTGCATGGTCACCTCTTGTTCTGAAATGCAGACACTAGACTCAAAAAACCCAGATTGGGGGAGCTGCCTTCTAAGCTGACACCCATGCAGAGAGGTTTTCTCTCGCAATGTTGGGGCACCAGTGAGGTTTCCATTTCTGCAGGCCAAAATTTGGGCTCATGCCCGAAAACCCAGTTTATTCCATTATGGAATGATTTGGGCACGTAGGGTTTGATTTATTTACGTGTTCATCTCTTTCTTCCTTCTGGTATGCACATCCACGTAACTTCTTCCTTTTCCCCTAACAGTACCCGATACTGGACGGCCCATCTTAAAAGATGATGTTAATGGTCAAAAGGAAACACATATTTAAATCTGCGTAAGTGATCTAGGTATACTAACAGGGAAATTTCTTCTCCATCTCCTTTTCTTGGTTAGATCTTTAAAAATGTGCATTTAGAAAATATTTTGCTATTCCATAAAACTGAAATTAAGAGAACTGCACAGAAAGGAATGAGAACTGTTTAAATTTCTATGAGGGATTGGAGGAGAAAAAAAAAAAGTCCTCTGCTCAATTACTACCAATCTTTCAGGAGTTTCCTCAGCTAGTTCAATATTTCTAGTCAACTGATGTTTGAGGAAAATTTGACAGAAAACAGCTAGGTAGATAATATACAGAGAAAATTTTAAGTCACATTTGTGTTCAGCTTCAGTGACTATATGGACATACAGCACAATTCTATCAATAAGAGCTATTTTCTTTGTAATTATTTAAAAGCTATGTATGATAACATTTTAAACATTTGCCACCTTAGGTCAGACCCATAATGTGAACACTGGTGTTTACTATCCTTTTGGACATCACATGGTTCTAGCGAACAGACTCATGTTCTAGCTCGAATTGTCTCACTACTGACGTTGAGCAAGTTTTCTTAATAAGATTTGCTTTCTGCTCTCCCCCAAATCCACAAAGAAGAAAAGGACTTCAGAACACTTTAATTCTTAAACAAATGCAGTAACCCATTCTTATTAATCAGTCTCCCCAAATTCTGAATTTGGCTTACACATGCCTTGCTTGATTCTTTCTTTTCTAATAGGGCCCGGGCTGTGGCACCTTTAACTCTCCGAATGGATAACTGAATGTGTCGAGAACTTGTGCGTTTGCCTGTGTGGACCCTAGAAAAGCCTATGAGAATGGAATGCGCAAGAGCCTTTCAGGTCGTGGTCAAATGCAACCCAATGTCTCCTACCCACTCACCCACAGACTTAAGGCCTAACCCCAACCAGGGCTCCAGGAGATCCCCTTCCCTTTCCGTGCAAACACCCTGGGCTCTCATTACAGGAAGGCAGTGGGAAGGCCTGGCACCTTTAGGGCCTATTAGAGTCACTCTCCCATTTCTAAGTCAACATGGATCACACCAAAGCCATTTCAACAGTTAGGGAAAGGTTAACTCTGTCAAAAAGTCACTGACATGAAGTCCAGAACTTACCTTTTCGGAGCAGAGTCTAAAAACCAACTGGGATCACCCCGTACTCTGAAACCTATCTCCTTTTCCCCTGCATTGTCACTTGGTAAACCACAAATACAGGATGGCAGACAACTGGAATAAAAAAGGCCTCGGAACATTCCCACTGTCTCCCTAAGAGCACAGTGACAAGACGTGATACCTTCTATAAGGTCCTCGATTGCTTTCCTCACTCCCCTGTCAAAGGCTCGAGCATCAGCCGGGCTTTGGAAAGTAAGTCCAAACTTCCTATTGTCGACCTTCCAATGATGAAAGGTTGGGTTGGCTTTGGTGTAGACCAAGTCCTTTCTTACATAGCATTCCAATACCACCTGAAGGATTGAAACACAGAGGCTGGTTACTTGTGAAGGAGTCGGGATGGTGTCTGGTTGCCAAAATCCTAACCAGGAAACATGCATCATTAATGGCAACTAATGAAAACCCTCCATCCCTGCCTTCTTGTATCTATGAGTCTCTCCAACTTAAAGGAAGCCTTTGTTTGCCTCATGGACCATTGCTCTTTGTTGACCCTGCCGTGCTGGCCTTTGGTGATCTTCACTGTACTTTTTTTTTTTTTTTTAAGATTTATTTATTTAGTTATTTATTTGTTTGACAGAGATCTCGAGTTACGGGAGAGGCAAGCGGGGTTGTGGGGGGGAGCAGGCTCCCCGCTGAGCAGAGAGCCCAATGTGGGGCTCGATCCCAGGACCCTGGGATCATGACCTGAGCCGGAAGGCAGAGGCTTTAACCCACTGAGCCACCCAGGCGCCCCCTCACTGTACTTAACCATCCTGGTTCTCAGTCATTTTGATTCCTCCTGCCCCTGATGGGGAAGGGGCCGTGGGGGTAGGGTGAGGGTGGTTTCTATGCTGATGGTCCAGGTCTTGGGGCTTTGCTCTGTTTCAGCTTTACTGCTACTATGTCAGGGCCTTTGTTCTAATGGCTCTCAACCTTCTCTCTTCTGTCCTGATGGCTATTTCCCAGAGACCGCACATGCAACATGTTGAAAAAATTAACTAACCTGTTCTGAAATTTCTGCCAATTTCCCACATCTAGCAATGCCAACCCTTCTCTGTTCATGCTCCCAGCTCAAAATCTCTGTGGTTGTCTCTGTCCCTGGTGCTTTCCCCCTAACCTGTATTATCGACCACCAGGTCCATGTTTGCTTCAACATCTTCTAGATCCACCTCATTTCAGTTGCTCCCACCCTAGTCTATTAAACTTTTATCTGGATTATGCAAACAATCTCCAAGCTTTTAGTGATCTAGTCCCAGAAGTGCCTTTTACTAAACTGTGACTTGGAGCTGATTGTTTCAGACCCTTGATCTTTTCATCTTTAAAATGGAAATAATAAGGATATCAACATGCTTGGAAAACACTGAATGAGAAACTTAACAAGGTCATACTAATTTCCCAGGATATTCCCACCATCACATTCTACTTTCACTCCCATTCTTACTGCGACCTTCACAATTTGGTACTTGATTTCACAGTATTTTCTAACAGTTTCATGTGCGTTAGCCCTGTGTCCCTAACCAGGCTGCAGAAGACCAAGATACATTACAAAATAACGGTATGGCCAGCACAGTGTTGTTGGTGACAAAGATACCAGGATCTAAGATTATGCCATCAAAGCAGCACTGCCCTCATGTGAATGTAGACGTCCTTCTTTATTCATAAAAAACTCCAAAATAGCGACCATATTCATTCCTATGGCTTCATTAGCTATACCAAGATCATTCTGCTAAGTTTTAATAGCTTCCACCTTGTTCTGGCAAAGCTCCACATTTAACAGAATAAGATCTTATTAATTTTAGACTAAGCGAAGGGCAAGAGTAAAGCCCTCCCTAAGTCAGTGTAAGTTCAAATCAGAGAACTTTAAATGCATAGAAGTTTCAAGAGTGCATCTAAGCAAACAGAAATTAAGTGCTGCCTAATAAATGGTCTGACTTAATAAACAGAGGAGTGTACTAGTCACACTGGTATAGCAAATGGAGGTCCGCAGCAGCTAACTTTATCCCGTTATATTGAAAGAAGACAACGGTCTCCTCGCACAGTTCTATTTATGATTAAATTGCTTATTATGGCCATTTTTCTCTAAGAATAGTGCAATGATTAAATGTCAGCCCAGCCCCATTCCAAATTGGGGAAATCCAAATAACCAAGGCTTTAACTAACAAATGTTATCTATTTTAGAATTTAATAGTCTCAATTCAAAGCCTCAAAATAAACTATTTATAAAAACAAAGACTTCCAGTTTCTCCATATTTTTTGAAAGTCAACTTTACTCCAACGTAGGGGCTTGAACTCATGACCCCGAGATCAAGAGTCTCATGCACTATGGACTGAACCATCAGGTGCCCCTCTCCACGTTTTTAGGATGAAAAAAATTAGTCTTTGGTTGATGTTTTCCACGTTTAAGATTCTCCCAGTAGCAAGTTTTCTTAGAGAAGTTATAAAATTCTTAGAAAAGTTCAGCTACCTAAAATAAGTGAGGGAAAAGGGCTCAGTACCATCTCTTTATGTCCTGTTAAACAAAATAACATCACTACATATCTAGGTTTAATGACAACAATGAGAAAGTTCAGGTGTTTTCATCTTCACAGGTATAAACACTCTAGTGAAGTCTGGCTTAACTTAAACCTTGAGAAAGGCTTTAAACAGATTACCTTTTTAAATGAAATGCATGGGAAAAAAAAAAGGTCATTAAATGTTCTCATTGGGAGCTTTAAAAGAATCTATACCAGAAATGCGTATTTTCAAAGATTTAAGTAAATCTACACAAATACATGAAGGATTCACTCTGGCTCATCTGTCCTTCCCCACTCTCAATGCTTCTTCACTTCCAGAGTCAGCTGCTGTCAGGACGGGGGACACAGAGCCAGGTCCCTTCCTGCGGCTTCCTTATATACGCACCTAAGATTCTGTGTGAGTGTTTTTAAATGTGGCCACACCTATTACTGGCTCGCAATTTGCCTTTTATTTTCCTTGAGAACACATTTTAGAGACAGATACAGGAAAGGAAGAAGTTTCATTTCATGGCTCAGTATGGATACGTTAGAATTACTCAGCCATTTTCCACACTGATGGGCGCAGGTGATTTCTGATCAGTCGCTTTTAGAGACAGTGCTGCAACGAACATCTTTATACATGTACTCAAATTTTGTTTTGCGAGCTCTTGGAGCCCTCCCACTTACCCCCTCCTCACTTCATGGGATCCAGGGTGGCAAAACAATTTTCACATAGGGGCACCTGTCGGTTAGGTGGCCGCCTTTGGCTCAGGTCATGATCTCGGGATCCTGGGATTGAGCCCTGGGTCTGGCTCCCCGTTCCGTGGGGAGTCGAGTCTCCGTCTCCCTCTGCCTCTGCCTCTCCTCTCTCACTCACTCTTGCTCTCTCTTAAATGAACAAATAAAATCTTAAAAAAACAAAACAAAACAAACTATTTTTGTTTTGCAGGTTTTGCCTTTTCCTTGTGTTGCCCTTCCTGGTGAGGGTGCACAAGGCACAGCGAGGAAAACCTTGGTGCTGTGTGCTGTTCACGCACAGAGGCAGTGCAGCGGCACCAACGTCCACACAAATCACTGGCTTCGTCACTGCCACAAAGGCCATGCAGAAAAGGCCAGTTTTAGGTCAGACTGTCCTCGAGGAAGCAGTTAACAAGTATTAAGTCTTGCCCCTTGAACACAGAGCTTTGATCCCATGTGCTGCAGTGGGATGTGCATAGAACGGGACTCTCCTATCTGCTTTTGCCTTCAATCTACTCTCCTACGTTGCTCTGGCTTAAGTATTATGAAGAAATGTCATAGTATCAAATGTCAAATGTCAAACGCACAGACGGAGAGGGAGGGGCACTTCTCACAGCCTGTCCACTTCTGCTGCATATGGGAAGAATGACGACTGTCTCAAGGAAAAGTACTCGTGCAACTGTTTCAGTTGTGACTTGAACGGACTGCCTTTTCCGCAGATCACCAGGCTCACTTGAAAGAACCACCAGCAGATGGACTATAGTTATTCGGACCCAGGATTTGGCAGATACTTTCTTGAAAATGAACACAGTAAGCCTGTCACTTCAAGGAAAACAACTGGAGGTATTTGCTGCCAATAATAAAATCTGATCTTTCCAGTGAAATCAGAATATTGGATAGCTTCCCAATACTTAACTTTTCTAATGATATTAGTGGTGAGGTTAAGAAATGTGATTTTTTTTGACACTGCAGGATTAAATGTATCAACGTTTGCAAGATCTGCTGAACTCAGTAAGCCATTCTTTTTCAAATGACATGATGTTAAAAAAAATTAGGAATGAGTAAAAGGTCCACTCAAGGTGAAAGATAAGCCAGCGGATTTTAACGTAACAGGGTACGCAAAGTTCATTCATGTGGATTTGGATCGCACATTTCAGAAACTACTACAAGCGGAGTTTTGGTGGGGTATCCAAGCACATCTACATTTACCTGAAAAGTCTATTAATATTTTTCTCCCCTTTTGAACTACTTATCTGTGTGAAGCTGGATTCTCCTCATATACTTCAACCAAAACAACAAACTGCAACAGCTTGAAAGCAGGAGGAGATATTAGAATCCAGTTATTTTTCTATTAAGCCAGATATTAAAGAGATTCGCAAAAATATAAAGCAATGGTTCTATTTTCTCCAATTATTTTTGTTCGGGAAAATATCATATGGTGACTTGTCATAAATAATTTTTTAAATTTCAGTTTTAATTTCCAATATGGTAAAAATAAGTAGCTATAACTCACAAAACGAAAAGCCTTTTGCAATCCTCAATACATTTTTAGAGTGTAAAGGAATCCTGAGACCAAAAATGTTTGAAAACCACTGCTTTCCTTAAGTCTTTGTGTGCAAGTCTATCACTACAGGATGGGGTTTAAATATGAAACCGACACGTTAAAATGTATGTACACTTAAAATGAATGCCCTGACAAATTGCCGTTCAAAGAGCGTTAGCCGTTGGAACTCCCACAAGCGGGCACGTATGCTCACAGACCTGCCCATGTACAACGCAAGGAATGACCAACCTTTTAGAGCATGGGGTTCATCTTCGTAGGGTGGTTTCTCATGGGATTTAAGGAGTAAACGTCTCTAGTTTATCTAAAACGATTCAACTCAGACATTTTACATTTACATATAATTTCTCAGGAAAACTTCATCGTCCCCAACTTAAAAAAAAATATCTAAATAACAATTTCTGATTGAATGTCTGGAACAGACTTTTCCCATGGAAACAATGGTAACTCTATTCACAGGCTTCAACATATAATTCAAATAGTAACAAGAACCAATGTGCTAAATTCTGGAACTGTACTACACTGGAAAAACTAGTGGTAACACTAGTTTTCTATCAGAAAAAGCATTTCTTGTCCTAATTGGAATACTAGGAACTCTGATATCATCCATCCAAAAATGACCTCCACCCTCTCCTCACCATTTTACCACTTGTGAGAGGGGGTCCTTCAACAACCTACCCCATCTGCAGGCTCCCTACGAGGGTCCATACCCTCCAGTGGGGCAGGAGTGCTGTGTTACGAAAGCTTGGAGGTCCGAGGAGGAGTCACAGCATCTCTAAACGGTGTGTGTATGTGTATTGTGGGACAGGGTAGGGGGGATTGGGGTTAAGTACCACCGAGAAGAAGAGTCTAGAATTTCCCAGAGTGTGAGGGGTGGAGAGATGGGGAAGCACAAATGGGTATACGGGTGTTTGATTTCAGTTTGAGGGCATACAAAAGTCTAGAAGTGTAGAGTCACGAGAATTTAGAGGGGACAGGAAGAGAAATGGGGTGACTGAGACACATGATGGGTTTTGGGGGGGAGGTGAAGAGAGGATGAGGCACACAATCCTTGTGCAATAGCAACAAATAACAGAAGCTCGTCCACAACCAGGACTGCCCTATTACCTGGCAGAGTTAGTGTGCGGGGACCAGGTTTTGGCCTCACAGTGAAATGGTTTCCAATGCTGGCTCTGCTACTGACCACGTGCCTACATGGAGGAAATGGATCGCTTCTTGGAGCACTGAGTTTCCCCACTGCGAAGTGGAGATAAAAGTATCTTCCTCCTTCAGAATGTTACAGGAATTTAGCTGAGGTCTTTTGCATAAAGTGCCCTGACCAAAATGGTAAAAGTTTCCAATTATTATGTATAAGTCCATGGTGAGATACAAGTTTATAAATGTATTTCTAAAATGAAGGGGCTGGATCAGAGAATCTAAAGACAATGTTAGGTTGACATAGTCTACGACAGACCATGAAAATACCAAGAAAAAAAGAGATCTAAAAAGATTTAACTGCTCAGGCAAGATAATCTGCTAACACAAAAGTAATAATAAAAATAAAAAGGGAACAAGTGAAAAAAATTCTATCATAATTTTTGCTAGAAAACTAACACTAAAATAAAAAGGGAAGCAACAAATTATAAGGGTATTTGCAGTAAATAAAGCAGATGAAGATTAATATCTTTCTTATATAAGATGGCACACATAGCAAGGAGAAAAATAAGGCCCCCAACAGATAAATAAGCAAAGGACACTGACAGATAATTCATAGTTATAGCTGCTTAACAAACAGAAAAACAATGATACCATTAAGTACTCAATAACATGATACCACTGTTACTCTGTCAAATTGGTAGAGACTTAAATATATGACCCCCCCCGTCACCATGTGTTAAAAGAAATTCTCATACATACTGGCAGCGGTTCTTTGTATAAGAATCCAAAGTCATAAAAATTTGACCCCCTAAATTCTTCCAAGAAAATAGTAAGTGTGAAAAATGTAAGTAGGTCATATGAGGTGGTGGGGGAGGGTGGGAAAGTACCTTAATATTTATAATTAACCCTAAGGAGATCAAATAAACAATGTTCTATCAACCTGATACCAGCAATTAGGAAAATTTCTTATGAGAATGTTAAGGCAAAGCAAATGAGATGCAACATTGTTGATAAGCTCTGATCGGGTGCTATGGAAAAATAAAAATACACACCTGTGGGAAAAAACTACACCAAAGGACTAAGGGCAGTTGCACACATGTGACTTTGGCTCAGTTTTAGGGTCAGAGTGACAGGGTATCAAATACTAGTTCCAGGCCCTTAAGATGGGTCACTGAGAACAAGGAGTCTTTCTGAATCTTCATTTTTTTCAGTTATAATTACACAGGCTACTGTAAGGGTTAGCACTCTATTTAGCACATGGCAGACATCAGCTGAATGGTAGTTATTTTACTTTTTATTGGTAGTGTGGTTACACTGCCTGTATTGTGATTATCTTGTAAATAAGAATGTTTTAATTATTGGATCAATATGTAGGGAATTTCCTGAATGGACACCCTTCTTAAAATGAGCTATGTTCTCCCTTTAAACTTTCATTCACTGCATTTTTCAAAATGAATCAAGTGTGAAAATAGCATTTCTATTAATCTATATATAACATTTACAAATTGTTCTGTCTTATCTGTTTGGTAACTTTTTTTAAACAGTAATTAGTGGCTATAAAAGAAGAGTAAATTTGTACATTTAACTCATAAAACTCAACAGACACACTTGCTGTTAGGATTTCAAATGTAACACCGACATTCTCTGCGGTGTCTCTGTATGTTCTCTGTTGAGATCCCATATGATCCTGCACATTCTGAAGAACGGATGGCTTTTGAGTATACACTCCATGATCAAATAGGACAGATAGGAGCAATGTTCTTCCGGGTTCAAGGCCACTAATTAAAAACAGGTTGGAACATTGAATTTTCCTCCGTATCATAGATTCCTTCCTAACTCAGAACTGGACATCCAAGGTCCTTCATGGAACTGTATGTTATGAACTACAAATGCTCCACTCTCCAAAATACATATTTAATAAGCATGCACAATTATTATAGATGTGTGATACCACTACTTTTTCCAAACAGGTTTTCTTTTCATCAGTGTCTGAAACAAAAGCTACACTACCTTTTAGATGAAGAGTAGTTATAAGTAACCACATGTCAGGTGACATTCTGCCTTTGCATTTGACTTTTTAACCATCCAAACCTTGATGGCATGCTTTATGAACAAACCCTACATTATTAAAAAAAAAAAAAAAAAAGCCCGACCTCACAGCTCACTACTGTGTGATTCATAACAAAGAACACATTCTTGTTTTGAAGATCTTGTTACAGGGACAGAAAGACAGCTCAGTTAAGCAAAGACGCCAACAAGACAGCCAAACACACGACTTCTAAGCACCTGCGGTGTCTGGTGTGTGGTAGAAGTGCCTTCGCTGGAAAGCCAGGGTGACGTTCTGCATGTGGCATCAGCTCCAGAGGTCTAACTTCTGAAGCTTTCACAACAGTTTGAAGTCAGAGAAATCAGGGGAGGGAAAAACAACAACAACAACCACCACCACCAAACCTATGAGAAGAGGGCTTTCGATGAAGCAATAAAGAAATCGGTTGTCGCTGATTTAACCGTGTGTTGAGTGTCTGCTATTACCAGTTTGTCCTTCTGGCGTTCACCATGGATGAGAAAGCCGCTTCGTCCATTGCCTTCGGGGTGCATGACCTTACAGACCCCCACGCGACTGATCCCGCCTCCTTCCTGTGGGAACCATCCCCCGCTGGAGTCATCTCTGGTCATAACCACAGCCTTGACACGCACAATATAGCTGTCACTAAAACGACAACAACAAGAAGAACGGGGCATGACAATGGTCTGGTAGCTGCAGGACACATTTCGCAATACAAGATGAACACCGGCCGGCACTGTTCTGGACTCATCAAGAGAAAAATCGATGCCTGGTGGTAGCCTTAAAATGTGGCCTTTCTCAAATCTGCGGGGGGGGGGGGGGTTGACAAAAAACACTTAAACTAAATATACTGCGAAAGTATATTTTTAAAAAGACACCCAGTAATTTAAAAATATTTGAGAGTCTCTGGAGATGTATATAGGCATTAACACTCTAGTTTCTGGGTGTAAGTTTTAATAACAAAATGAATGACCTAATTGCTTCAATTTATTATCACCAAATAAGAAAGACAAACCTACGAATTTAAGAGGATATTATAGTTTCAACCCTTAAAAACTTAGTTTACAATGAATGACTTAGGCTTAACATTTTATAAAGCTAATCATCTTCTGACTTAGCATAAGAACAGGATAATTCCTTTCCAAATTGCAAATTCACAATGCAATCGTGTATCTAGGTGGGAAAAGATTTCAGTTCTAATACCCTTTACACATGCGTAGCCTTCTGTTTATGATTTTATTTTTTCCAGTCTAAACTTCAATTTCGCAATAAGTTCTCTTGCACATTTGCCAAAAATCCTCTTTCTTCTCCAGAGACCATCTCTAGTTCTTTTCATTCTTCATCGCTTTTGGGGAAACGTATTTGGGTTTTTCAGCAAGGCCATTTAAATTCTCATTTGCTGTTTTCTTTCTTTGGATAGAATTCATTTTTTACTCATTCAAACATATATTCACATCTTCTACATGCCAGGCACTGTGCCAGATTCTAGAGAAACAAAGATGTAGAGTCCCCTTTCCTTGGGACTCAGGGAAGACACCACCACCCCCCTACCCCCAACGCCAGCCAGAGCCTGGCCACTGCCATCTCCAGTCCACCAGAGATCATTTAGACACCGTCCCTCTGCCCTCCGCCCCTGCTCACCGCACTCACCCAGATTTCCCATGACTCCCTGTGGCTCAATATCTACTACCCCCCAACCCGCTCCCGCTTATTTCCACATCCCTTCTTCAGATCATTCCTTTCATTTTGAAAACGGTAAAATACGGAGTAACACATACCATTTTAACTGTACAATTCTTTGCCTTCATGAAGTACGCGGCCACGGCTCTACAACTCTCCCCACCATCCATCTCCAGGACTTTTTTTTTCCATATTCCTAGGCCACAACTCCATACCGTGAAACACTAAACCCCCTCACCGTTCTCCCCTCTGCCCAGCCCCTGCAATCACTCTTCTACTTTCTGTCTCAATGATTTTGACTGCTCCAGGGCCTTTCCAGAAGTTCCTCACTTTCTGAGCCCGCATGGAAATGTGCTCTGGGGCTGGGCTTCCGGGGCCCACTGACACCAGGCCGCTGTCTCTCTCCTGCAGCCCTCTGGTTTCTCTGGTTTCCCAAGTCTGAACATGCCGCCACCACCCTCCTCTTCAACCTACTACAGAACTCTGGGATGCAGCCCTTCCCTCATTCCTGGAAGACAGTGGCATATAGGCCCACTGTCCTCCATCTCTTACAATGACCCCTGCTGTGATTCTTGGTAATCTCCTTATTCACACAGACTATCCGTACAATTCCTTGGCCTCTCAGTTTCTGGAACTCTTCCCCAATGCCCTTGTCTTACATCCAACCTTAGGTATCCCGGCCTAGGTCATACCTGTGGCCTTGTCATTACTGATATCTGCACCACCTCCTTAACCTCAATTTTACGCAGCCTGCTCTCCAGCTGCCACTTCCCATCTTTGCAGCTCACTCCCTCCACATTCCTCCAAGTCTTCACCCCAATGGGACCAACCATCTATCATGCTGATTCCTTCCCCTCTCCCCTTTATGTTCTCACTTGATTCACTACTCAAGTTCCATAGTCTACTGCAACACGTTTTTATACAAAAACTTAACATGCTGCCCTCTCTTTCTCCACTGTAATGCCCGGTGAAACCCCAATCCTGGTGGAATTCTACCACCTCCTTAACTTCATGCCCTACCCAGGCTGTTGAGTAGGACTCTGTTCATAGGTCTAGTTTTAAAGTCATTAATCTCAAGTGGGCATAGACTGCTCCATTTCCCTGATCTGTTCCCAAGAGGATTATTTCATGGGTCCACCTACCCTGTCCCTCTCAAATGATGGATGAGTTTGCTTTAATTTCCCTGGGAAGATAGGAAAGTCAGAAGGGACCTTGCACCCATGCCCACTAGCATGCCTATGACTCTGTACCAGTTCTGCCTCTCCTCCCTTAACTACGGCTAAACCATCCATAACCCAAGTCGGGGTCAACGACGCCACTTAAAATTCTTCTAGGTGCTAACAGTGCCCAAATTCACATGTCTGCCCAGACCCTTTCCCTAAGGTTCAGATCCGTAAAATCAACTGCCTATGTGATTTCTCTCCTTAGGTTTCTGGTAGGCATCTCAATTAATGTTTCAGAATGAACTCTTAATTCTCAATACCTTTTTTATCCAACTGGTTTTCCCTTCAAAATATAGCCAGAATCCACTTTTTACTACCTCCATTGTCACTGCCCTGATCCTAGCTGCCATCACCTCTCAGACTACTGCAACCACCTCCTAACTGGACTTCCTACTTCCACACCCGCCCAACTTTCTAAGAAAATAGAAAGGTGAGTCAGATTATGATTCTACTCAAACAAGCCATCCAATGAGCTTCCTATGTTACTCTGAGTAAAAATGAAACTCAAGCACTTATCATTCTCCTCCTTGCTCATTCTACTTCAGTCCCTTTGCCCCTGTCTTCCACATCAAGCACACTATGACCTCAGGGCCTTTGCACTTGCTATCCCCTCCTCCTTCCTCCACACTAACAGCTCATTTCTTTATTTCCTTCAGGTCTCTGCCCAAGGTTATTTCATCGGAGAAGACTCTCTGTCCACTTTACATAAAGTAGTACCTGCCAATCCTCTTAAATCTTCTCATCCTTCTTTATCTTTCTACATGCTACTAAAACAACATTTGCCCTATTTGTTTGCCCACTTTTCCCAACTAGATTGTAAAATCCAGAGAACCAGGGCCTTTGCCCTTTTTGTTCACTGCTACATCCCTAGAACCTACAGCACTGTTTTATATATGGTAGGCTGTGGAATGAATGGGTTACATGCATGAAATTTATAGAAAGGTTTTAAAAAAGTTATTTGTAGCTAACTAAATCTGAGAAAAAATAAAGCATTCAATACTCATTTGCTTATGAGCCACAAGAGTGTAGTTGACATAGGATAAAGATTTCATTAATAAGAAAACTAAATGTAATAATCACATGGTTTCTATCATTAATCCATTCATCTCATGATTCAAACCCATATTCCTTTAGATCACAGAGATTAGGAACATCTGGTAACATTTGTTTACATCAGTTATATACAAACAAGTTGAGAATATATTCCCCCCCAACCCTCACCACGTCCTATTCATTATAGAAAATCTAAGGGCCCCCAGGATTTGTAACTCTCCAGTATGAAACACTCAGCTTTCTCAGATCTTCTGTGAGTGTACGAAGGGTTCATCCCCATAGGAAATGGTCAAGGTGAGTAACTGAAACTACACAACTCTTGTTAGAACATACTTTTTACTTTTTATGTGCTGCAGCTGTCTGCTGTTCTCCCCTCCTTTGAGGGGAGTAAGCAGACATGAAAAAGGGAAGTTTGCATGACTTATGTTGGTGCCATAAACTTACTTCCAAAAGGTATTCAGACACCGGCGTTTTTAAAAAAATACCCCACCCCTTGGCTTCTAGACTACAGGGGCTGCTAATTTTGGTCTTTGCTTGCAGTCTGCCACATCCTCTTTCTTGCCCTAATTCCTCCTATGTCCCTTCCCAAGAGTGCTGATTCCTCTGCGATGGGGTGTGTGTGTTGGGAGCCAGGGGAACAGAACCCCCCGCCCCATCTAGTCTGGCCACAACCCCAACAAGCCAGCATTTACTAAGGCATCTGGCTATTTGACACCAGGCAGGGGGATAACGTGTTGCACTGAAAACTGTGAAGGCTGTCTGGATAATCCAGCTGCATGGCCAGAGGCCAACTGCTTCCTATCTGTGGTGTATTTATGTTACTCAGGCACGTCACCCCACCCAGAACAGAAACGACAGTGAACTCGCGACCAAAAAGGTATACGGGAGGAAAACTCCCTTCCTACCTTCCCTCTGTCTCTTTCTGGAAAGAATTAAACAACATGTTTAAGCCAGATGTTGGGTTTGTTGGGGGAGGATGGGACAGGAAGGGCAAGGCAGATTAGTTTTTTCATCTGCGCAAGGAAAATGGTGCTGATATGCTTCAGAAGAAATTCAAAAAATGCTATTATTGTCAAAAATAACAAAACTTTAAAAAATGCTTCTGGAAGGAGCAAGTGCTAACCCGGTATAACCCGTCAGGGACCCGGTGAAGTTCCACGTGTAGATCCAAACACTAACTGGACAGAGCTCTAATATCTGAGCTGGAGCTAAACTGCCCCAAAGTCTCAGTGTCATTACATATGGGATCTGACTACCACCCCTCAAATCACATCCTATCCTTTCAGTGCATTATGAGCAAAAGAGGCTTCTGTGAATTGAACTGGAGCTCTGCCACTGAAACGTGGTTTCTTTTTTTTAAAAAAGATTTTATTTATTTATTTGACAGAGAGAGATCACAAGTTGATGGAGAGGCAGGCAGAGAGAGAGAGAGAGAAGCAGGCTCCCTGCTGAGCAGAGAGCCCGATGCGGACTCGATCCCAGGACCCTGAGATCATGACCTGAGCCGAAGGCAGCAGCTTAAACCACTGAGCCACCCAGGCGCCCTGAAACGTGGTTTCTTTAAGGAAAAAACTTTGCATTCCGAACGTGGGGGCTTATCTGTAAAAGTGAGACTTGTTCTGTGATCAATGAATGTGCAAAAGAGGGAGGGGACATCCTAGGGCAGGATGGGGAGGCAGGGTAAGAACAATTTCAAAACAGATTCTTATTTGGGGATACTGATTCCAAAGGAGCAGGGCAGGGTTTGGATCTTTGGCTTTTACGTTCTAAGCTCTCTTCCAGATTCAAGGCAGGCCCTGTCTGGACCACATTACATAAGTAAACAAGGTAAACAAAGGGACTGTAGGAAATGGTGATGAGGCAGCACCGTCTGGAAGTGTCATTCAGAGCCAACAGGCTCGGAGGCACCCTGACACCAGTAGCTGAAGAATCCTCTTGTGGAGCTTCAGATGTCCTCGTCTGCAGAAGACACAGACAGAGGATCTAGACACAGAGGATTGACCCTGCTGGAATGTCCTGAGGGTTAAAAGCTGCACCAGAGGTCAAGTGCTTAATAGGGAGAAGTAAATTGCAGGTAAATTGCAGCCATCATTATTTTTGCTGAACGTCTGATTTTATGACAAAACAGGTCCTATAAAGACCAGCTCCCCTGGCCACTAAGGAGTGTGTTTCCAGGCCTTTGGGCCCTTTCCAGCTTGCAGAGACCAGAGTAGCAGGGAGGCTGTCCAGGCCTCACAGAAGAAAATCCCAAACGGACCTGCAGCAATTACCAACGCAAGTCGGATTTATAAAGACCTGGTTTGAGCCTCCGTTTCAGGCACACCTATAGAGGAAAATAATTCCATCTGCCATCTGTGAACTGGTCCTGTGCTCCTGCCCTTCCCCCCTTGGCTCTGGGGATGGAGACTGGAACTTTTACTCCCCCCACACAAA
This sequence comes from Lontra canadensis, assembly GCF_010015895.1. Classification (NCBI taxonomy): domain Eukaryota; kingdom Metazoa; phylum Chordata; class Mammalia; order Carnivora; family Mustelidae; genus Lontra; species Lontra canadensis. The sequence continues at coordinate 7,037,042 of NW_022631044.1, read as the reverse complement.
CTTCCCGGCCCCCTCATCTATCTCAAGGCTCCTGTATCTGTGAAACATCACTGCTTCCTTCCTTCCTTCCTGCTCTCTTTTCCACCCTTCTGTGCTTCACCAGAACCTGAGAGGGATTAGCCAAGATCCTGGCTTCTTAGGTTGCCTCTTCCACTGGGCACAGCCACCAGCTGAGCCCAAATTTAACATGAGCACACCTTTACTGTTGTCATATCCCACAACCCACCCCCCAGTCATCCTTGTGCCTATAGACTTATAAAGTCTCTTTGATTCCATTGATGATACGTGGATACAAAGTATGGCATGTGTGCTGAAGCCAGACAATGGTCAGATTCTATTTAAGCAGGTGGTCATTCCGTGAGTGGTTATTTTGTTAAGTATCAACTACTTAACTTTTTAAAAGGTCTTAAGGTCTTAAAAATGTCTGTACTCCAAAATTGTAGGCAAGGGAGTTTTCTACATGATGTGGTTCTATATGCATGGTGGTACCATGATTTTCAGCTCAGTACCAGCCACTAATGGTAGGACACTGGCTCTGCCCACTTAATGTCACCAAAATATGTAGTGTGTACAGTTAGGCCATCATAGAATAGAAAACAGTGGCAAGAAAAGCCCACTGAAGATGCTGGATCTGGCAAAAGGCAGCAGCTTTCCTCTCAAATGCCGATAAGCAGGCACTATGAAGCAAAGAAGGAAATTTTCTGAATCTTAACTGTTTGCTTCCTAAAGAGAACTGGTTTGCAGGATACTGGAGTTGGGGAAGCTGAAAAGTAGGCTAAGATCATGTAAGAAAGAGCCTTCCCTACAGTTACTGAACATCTGTGAAATCAGCCATGCAGTACACTTGATGGACAGTCATACTGGGGACTGCCCTACCCCAGTGTCCGCTAGTAGAAGAACCCACGTACTTGAACAGGTACTAGCAACATGACTTTGAACTCATGGTGTCAAAGCCGTCTGCGTGTGCCTGGATGTACTGAGAGAGGAAATCTTCATTGTGTTGCTGCTTTTCTGAGACACCCCAGCTCACCTCACTTTCGCAGAGTAATTCCCCCCAGAGGGTTACAACAGAGCTGTTCTAGGCTCGATCTTCAAGGTCAACTTAGGTACTTTAAAAATGGTATGTAATGAGTTTCCAGGAATGGAACCCCAATACATACACATGGTACCCAAAAGGTGACTGTGGTAGTTAGGGGGTACTTGTCTTACAATGACTTCACCCAGGAACCAATACAGCTCAAAGCCTGGGGTCCTGTGGGAGCCCCAGAGGGGTGTGAATAGGTTCTCCTTTTATTGTGTGCTGGGCTCAGAATCCATGAGTGAGGGTATGAGAAAATGTCTTAGGAATCCCCAGTTCTGTATTGCGCATAAGCCAGTGTGTTCTGCTGTACTGCAAGGTCACTAGAGCCCTCCATGTCTGAGTCCTCCCCTCACCCAGGGGATGTCCATTCTCATCCTCAAATGCCACATATAAACCCAGCATCTTTGTTGTTATGCTACCTAGCTACACTGAGGCATATAAATAGACCCACTCACCCACACACCATTTTCTATGGCACATAATAGAAAAGGCTGCTTTCTCCATTTATTGTGAAGGACACTGCCAACAAGACTGGGTTTCTGAAACAGGAATGATTATTACATTTAGTAATTTTAAAACCAAACCTCACAAGTCAATTAGATATGGCCACTACTGTTTTTATTTTCCTATTGAAATCTTAATACAAAAGTATTCCTCTAGAAAAACTACCACCAACTAGTAGTTTATAAGCTAGTCATTCTATGATTCAAAATAAAGACCCATACCTTATTTAAGACAGAGGGCCGATTTGGCTTGCTACATGCCTCTATAATATCTTCAAGTTACAATGTACTGGAAACAGACACGCTTTCTAATCTCAAGTGCTCATTTACACCTTCCGGACCTAAGAGCCACAGCAGCATGTGCACTGAACATTCTGGCACATTCTCTCTCACATGGGGCCAAGGCACCAGCCCTGAGCATGTCCTCAGGCATGGACGTTCTGCCGGGCTGGCCAAATGGAGGGTACCAGACATTGTGCCACTCAGCGTTCTGCTCCCTCTTTCTTGGCTGCTGTGTCCTGTGACCCTTAATGGCCAAGAAAAGGAAATGAAGCAAAGACAAAAAGGAACAAAGATCAAGACTGGACATTAGACTCACAAGCTTTACAGTGGTTTAACGAGGCCTTTGAGGAAATAGTTGAGGAAATACCAGAGGCCCTCGGGGGTCCTCTGACATCCTTGTAGCCTGGGAGCACTGCGAACAGTTTTGCTGGGCCAGTAACATGACAGCTGGCCAAGACTGCCTGAGCCTCTGCTCCCCCACCTCAGCGAGAGCCCTGATTCTAGGGGCAAACCTTCGGGGTGGGTGAACACAAGGTGGGGACGCCCACAGCAGTGCGTGGGCGTGCTAGCAATTATAGGAGTTTCCTTCTCAGCAACGTTTACAGAGTTATATTAAACTCACTCCACTGTCCTGTGCTCAAAATGAAATTTTTCATTTCACCTCTGACTTTTATTGCCTGTAGCTCGAACACGCATGAATTCTCCACAAGAGAAAAGAGTATTTCGGCTGGATTCTACTTCTACTGCTCTCAGGTTTTTTTTTCCTTCTGTAGAGATCTTTTGATTTTATTTATGTAATATATCACATGTTTTGGACACAGAGCTGTTAGTTTTTTTTTTTTTTTTTTAAACAACAAGATTTTTCCTACTAACATTTAAATTCAGCAGCCTCAAGAATATTAAATGTCTAATATCCGTGATGAGGAGTCGCTGACAACGGGAGCATAATTAAGATAAGGCATGAGGGGATACCTGGGTGGCTCAGTGGGTTAAGCCTCTGCTTTCAGCTCAGATCATGATCTCACGGTCCTGGGATCAAGCCCCGCATCAGGCTCTCTGCTCAGCAGGGAGCCTGCTTCCCCCACTCTCTCTGCCTGCTGCTCTGGCTACTTGTGATCTCTCTGTCAAATAAATAAATAAAATCTCTTAAAAAAAAAAAAAAAGATAAGGCATGTGGGCTGTTCTGCTAATAGGCAACCTAAAATCACAATACTGGGCTGTTTTAAGCTAGGACAATGAAGTGTTTGAATTAAATCTTAACTTCAGCACCCGAAAAGGCAATTTTAGAAGTTGTATCCAAGATAGATTTTTTAAAATGGCTCTTTGGCAACTCTCCCTATGTCAACATAACTTTTGTGAGCAAGTCCCTCTTGAGGTGAGTAATACATACAGCTAGAAGAAAGGCCCTGCTAAGGTCAAGCCTGAAGCAATGGGGCAGGACAGGTCTGGTAGTTTATTGGGGGGAGGGGGACATAAATAATCAGTGAAGAAAGTAATCATTTTTCTCGGAATTTGAAAACTATTTGCTCTAATCCCTACTAATAGCAGAAATCCTAATTTCTACCCTGGGGGAAATTAGGGAACTGGAGATCCCTGGGCATGAGCCATTAAATCCTAGCTGGGATTCCTGGTCAACCACTTGGGACCTCTGTATCCTTATCCGTCAAGTGTCTATACAGTGGATAATTAATTACCTTAATAGCAGGCTGTGAAATACATTTTAAGTCATCTGAGTCTTAAAACACTGGTTTCCAGGAAATTAAACTCCAACAACAAAAAAGTAAAGTATAATACGATTTTTAAATTTTTAAAAGATTATAATTCCACTGCATTCAACAAAGTTATAAAAATTTTTTGGAAAAGCTTTTGTAAAGCCCAGCATTGAGTGATTCTCTGCCCTGTCACATGTGAGGATTACACCAGCACATTCAGACTCTTGTTTTCAAGGCAAATCTATACCAAACAAGGCTTCCAAACCCAACTGGACACATCAGCAGTCTGCCTCCGCTCCTTGTCCCTTTAATGTGTACGCCTAGGAAAGGAATCGTATCTGCCGTAGCTAGTTACTGAAGAAACAAGATAAACATATACACGTATACACGTGTTTTATTTTAATGTTAATTCTATCCCCAGTATTCTGCAGATTCTCTCGACGTTAACATGGGAATTGTAAGCATGGACAAACCATTTTAGTAAATGAGGGTAAGATTTTTATCACAATAGTTTATTAACATTCAAGGCATCTATTGAAGATTTCTGAGCTTTTGTCAAAAATCACCAGAGCAGGACAACTTGGACATGGCTAAGCTGCTTTAAAAAAAAAAAAAAAAAATTTATTCGAACTGAAAGAGAATGAGTCTACTTCTCACAGGAATGGTCCTGTCCTGAAGGGCTGAGCTGCAGGGTGATCACACAGTGGGAAGTGGGGGTGAGGGAGGCCTGGGAGGAGAGAGGCCGAAGTCTGAATCCAGGTTTATGATTTTGCTTTTATTGTCGGCTGCTTTGCTGAGCCTGGAGTTCAGTGGAGTTCATAATTAATCAAGATCAAAGGATTACCAACTTAAAACAAACAAAATAACCCACCCCTGAAGAACCCTTTCTTCTTCTCCTACTTTTTACTCCGAAAGCAATAATTTTCTTTGACTTTCCCTCTGTTTTACACACCCTTCCAAAAATGGTATTTACGATCCACATTTAAACCCCCAAAGACCAGCTAATGGAAATGTTAGATTACTAAAGAAAATTAACTCTCACCACATTAAAGTATACATGTAATAGAAAAACTGGTACTTCAAAACACAAATGGCAAAGGGAGCTGTTTAAAGTTAATAATCTCCAATTCAGGTCTTTAAATTGCAGCCCTTGAACTTCCAAGTCTGACTTTCTCAGAAGATCTTTGCTTGCTTTCTCACTGAATTGGAGAAAACAAAGGGAGAGAGTACCTAATGATCCCACATGCTGAGATGTTTTTAGGGAGAAAACTAATATAGGGGCACCTGGGTGGCTCAGTGGGTTAAGCCTCTGCCTTCGGCTTGGGTCATGATCTCAGGGTCCTAGGATCGAGCCCCTCATCATGCACTCTGCTCAGCGGGGAGCCTGCATCCCCCTTTTCTCTGCCTGCCTCCCTGCCTACTTGTGATCTCTCTCTCTCTGTTAAATAAATAAAATCTTTACAAAAAAAAAAAAAAAGCACTAATATCTGCACCGACTTTGAAATACATAAACATAACCCAGTGTCCTGGATGGAGAGTGGGATGGACACAAAGACACCCGGGTGATAAAGCAGAAACAGTAAAATGGTAGTTGGAGACAGGAGCTAGTGAGTGTTGACTGTACTTCTTTCAACTTTTCTCAACAACTGAAGACTTTCATGAAGATGAGAGAGAAAATTTATAGAGCTACACAATTCTAAATGGAGATCAACACTAAACCTAGAAGATGCTGATAATGGTACTATAAAAAGTCAGCTTCTCAAGCAGTCCAGGTCACATTTCCCATTTTTTACCTGCCACTCCCCCACTGTCCACGGTAAAGCAAACCATGGTGAAAAGGTCAGAAAATTACTTTACCAAACTATGTTAATACCAAATTCTCAATCTACAAAATCCTTTACGAACCAGTCCTTAATAAAACCTACTCTCACACGAAGACCCACAAAGAAGAAAGTAAATCCACATGTTAAGCCGGCAACAGGTTGACTAGATTTTAAAAGCCTCCGTGCTTTTGTTCCCGATCAATCTAGTAGACAAGAAGCCTTTCAGATGGCAGGAATTACCAATTCATTTGTTCCCTTTCCTCCAGGCTTCCGCCATCTCCTTCAACAGAGATGAAAAGCTTAACACACAAAGAAACAAAACAAAGCACTTGCAAGGCATCTGTTCCCACTGAAGAATGCTGGATCTCTTCCTTTCTCAGGTAGAGACCGGGATACAGGTGGGGCCTGCAGGTGGAGTTTAGGTCTCCAATCAGGACTAGTGAAGGGCCACACAAACAAGTTAGATATACATTTCTTATTTATTTATTTATTTATTTATTTATTTGACACACAGAGAGAGAGAGAGATCACAAGAAGGCTGAGAGGCAGGCAGAGAGAGAGAGAGAGAGAGAGAGAGGAGGAAGCAGGCTCCCCGCTGAGCAGAGAGCCTGATGTGGGGCTCCATCCCAGGAACCTGGGATAATGACCTGAGCCGAAGGCAGAGGCTTTAACCCACTGAGCCACCCAGGTGCCCCTAGATATACATTTCTATGTCAGAAAAAAAAAAAAAATTGTAGAAACCATCTACTCTAGACCCCTTGCTTAGAAAATCTGTAGTCCAGACAGGAGAAGGGAATTATTCAAGGTCACTGGCATTAGAGGCAGATAAAAGACTAAGATTGGTAAACAGACCACACCCCTACCCCACTTTTTTTAAAAAAAGGTTCCTATGTTGCAGCTAATGTTTCCCATATCTAACCTAGGTGACTGAGAGGATATAAACTATTCTCATTGGTCTCTTCAAGTTTAATGTATAGGCAACTGATTGTCAAAGGACTCGTAAGGAGAAATGAGGAGGTAGCACCAAGAGCCACGTGAACAAAATGGCAGAGCTGGGGGGAAGGGTAGGGAAGCCCTACCCAACCCTTCTAGCAGGAGAGGCAATCTTCACTCTCAGATCAGGCAGTACGGTTAGTTTCCTAAGTCAGCAGACATGACCTCTACTGCACATCTCCTCCTTCCTCTTGGCTGAGACACCCCAGACTAAGCTTCTTCATATGTAAAACAAGGGGTAGGGTCCAGTGACCTTTGAGGTCCCTTTTCAACTTTGGCCCCTCTTTTAATTTTGTGTAAAAAAAAAAAAAAAGGGAGGGGGGCTTAAAGTCCTTCAGCTGCGCCAGAGGGCTTAGCAAACTTAAGCCACCCAAATACTCTACAAAAGCAGATGAGAAAACTTGCAGCAGTAAAATGCAACTGAAAACATATTTTGACTTGGGGGAGAAAATAAAACCCTAGAAACTACAAAGACCTGAAACCACAACAAACTAACAGGTCTGTTCTCTTGGTACAAGTATCATTATGCAATTTTAAGGTTCTGAGGAGCAAAACAAGTCTATCAAAGTATTTCTAAAAAACAAGAAAACAATGAAAATTGAGTTTTAATAAGTTTCTTAAGATCTTTGAATCAAACAGTCACAATGTAGTCATCTACCTGGGTTTACCCGGCCTCAAATGTAAGATTCTCTTTAGCCACATGGAAGCAAATCTCTAAGATACATCTATAGACCAAATGCAGGCAAAGCGAAGAATAGGTCATCCTATGTGCTTTAATCAACTGACTCAAGACCAACACTCCAATACCAACTTTTCATTACCTTCAGAGAGAAAGGAAAAAAAAAAAGTTAGGAAAAGGTAAGGAAGCAACCACCTCACTTCAAAATGGGGCGAGACATACACTATAGACCTTTGATTACAGCAACTCTAAACAGGTTCAGGCTCCTTCGATGTCACCAATGAGTTCTGGTCTACAGGTTTTCTTGTAAATCAGTTTTTTGAAACTGGAATGTATTTTTCCCACAGGAAAAAAAACAACAACAAAACACATGAAATGCTGAGCATCAGGATTCCACTCCACGAAAGCCTAGTCAAACCCTAAAGTACCTGAATCACAGTTATATTCCCAAATGGTTTTGACCACTCACTGAGTCTCCTTAACAGAAGCCTTGAGGCCCACCTGCAGCGGGACCACCCAGTCCTACTCACTCAGCTCTGGCTAAGAGTGTTCCCCTCTGATGTGGGGTGGGGGTTAAGGGGTAAGCAAGGAGGAATCCCTAAACTTCCGATCTAGGTTTCATCTGGGACCCCTGGACCTTGACCTAAAAAGGGCCAACTGGATGGTCACTTGCTAGTTAGGCTGAGAAATCTTTCCACCTAAACAGCAAACACACAAACCAGAAGGCAGGCCTACTTAAGGGAACCAAACTCACAAGGACTGAGGAAAACACAAATGTAATGTCGCTATCAGCTTCAGTGCTATAGTTTAATAGGAGTTCCAAATTAAGTGTCACTGAGGAAACTGTTCTTTCCCTCTGTGGTGGCCGGTGGCCGTGACTGTTGGTGAACAATCAAGAAGGACAAAACAAGCTTCAGGCTCACAGGATAATCCCCGGCAGCAGATTCTTGACTAGTCCTTCACCACAACAGAGACAGGATTTGACCTACAAGGGCAATTTCCTTCCGAGTTATGACAAAACAGCCATCCGCTCAGTACATGTGCTTCTAGAAGTTATTCTCCTGCCGGAAGAGAACACGGCAGTAAGGAGAATGTGCAGGCCAACTTGCCACTATGCTGGCTCACAGTTTTACACAATATTCTTAGAATATTATTTCATCTATGGGAGAGTATTCATTCTGGTTTCATTTCAAAACGAGCTTCGAGGGAACTCTAGGGCTATCCCCACACGACAAAGTCTTCCAGCTTGTGGGAGGACTGGAAGTAGTTTCGTTTCGAGACTCATGACCTTCACAGGTAATTGAGACCCCTGGAGGCTCTGCTGACCATCACAGACATGCTTGCCCCAGGGAGCCCAAGCAGGCGGTAGGTCATGCATTCAGCGGCAGCTAATGACCACTGCTTGAGGCAGGGCAACCAAGAGGCCTCAGCCAACCACCCAGAAAGCTTCACTGACACGGTGGCAGTCTGGAGGCCAAGCAGATGTAATTACACTACCTTGAAGTCATGCTGTCACTGTTGGCTGCCATTTAATATTGGAAGGAAGAAGAAAAGGGCCCCCTGTCTTAATGTCATTGAAGAGGAACTCCCCATGGCTCATTTCATTCACCAGTGTGCTTGTGCCACTTCCTAGGAATAAAGTCACCTCTAGGAAAGTCACAATCCCTGCAGGCACTGTGGCTACACTATCCCAGACCAAAAATTGCTACCTACCCAGCAATTTCCCACAGTGAGTAACTTGGCATACGGAAACTCGTGTGTGGACTGAAAAGGCTGGGTAAACATAAAGTGACATGACACAATGACACTTTTTCTGATGTGTTTGCATATGGAAGATTAACAATTCTTGAAAATCAATTCCTGTCTCAAAAGGCAATTAATTTCACATCTGTGTTCACTGCAGCATTACTCACAACAGCCAAGAGGCAAAAGCAACCTAAATGTCTATCGAGGGATGAGTGGATAAAGAAAATGTAGTATACATACAGACAGTATTTTTCAGATTAAAAAAAAGAGAGAAATCCTGTCATTCGCTATGATATGGTTGAACTGTGAGGACATTATACTAAGTGAAATAAGCCAGTCACAAATTTCAAATACTGTGTGATTCCACTTTCTAAAGTAGTCCAATTCATAGAAACAGAAGCAGAATGGCGACGGTGAAGGTCTAAGATGAGGGAGAAATGGAGAGTTGTTTAACGGCTATAGTTTCAGTTTTGCAAGATGAAGAAGTTCTGAAGATCAGTTGTACAACAATGTATAATGAACACAAATGTACCACATACTCAAAAATGGCCAAGATGGTCTATTTTTCCTATTTATTTGGCCATCATTAATTAAAAAAAAAAAAAAAAAGACAACGAATTTGAGAAACAAAAGAGGACACTTGAAATAAATAGACTCAAGAAGGACCCCAGGGGCGCCTGGGTGGCTCAGTGGGTTAAGGCCTCTGCTTTCCGCTCAGGTCGTGATCTCAGGGTCCTGGGACTGAGCCCCACATTGGGTTCTCTGCTCGGCGGGGAGCCTGCTTCCCTCTCTCTCTTTGCCTACTTGTGATCTCTGTCAAATAAATAAATAAATAAAATCTTTAAAAAAAAAAAAAAAAGGGCCCCAGATGAAGAAATTTGGGCTTTGGCTAAGGAAGTTTCCATAGTCTTTAAGAAATAAACATTGGCACTTAAAAAAAACAAAACAAAACAAGGGGCACCTGGGTTGCTCATGGGTTGAAGCCCATGATCCTAGGGTCCTGGGATTGAGCCCCGAATCAGGCTCTCTGCTCAGCAAGGAGCCTTCTTCCTCCTCTCTCTCTGCCTACTTGTGATCTCTGTCAAGTAAATAAATACCCCCCACCCCCCGCCAAAAGTCTTAAAAACAAAACAAAACAAAACAAAAAAACACCAGGGGCACCTGGCTGGCTCAGTCAGTACAAAACAAGATTCTCTCTTTTTTTTTTTTTAAGATTTTTTTTGTTTATTTGACAGAGATCACAAGTAGGCAGAGAGGGAGGCAGAGAGAGAGGAGGAAGCAGGCTCCCCACTGAGCAGGGAGCCCAATGCGGGGCTCGATCCTAGGGCACTGGGATCATGACCTGAGCCAAAGGCAGAGGCCTCAACCCACTGAGCCACCCAGGCACCCCAAAACGAGTCTCTTGATATCATGGTTGTAAGTTCGTGCCCCATGTTAGGTACAGAGATTACTGAAAAATAAAATCTTTAAAACAAAACAAAATCAACAAAATCCCCCCTCCATTATCAAGTCAACATATGTCCATTGTGCAAAATATACATCATGAGCAGCCTTTAAGCTATGAAATATTCTTCTACACTATGAGGAACTAGGAACAAATTTGCAAGACCTTCACAAAGTAACTATAAAAGGAAGATCTTATGCCTCAAATATAAATGTAAATGTGGCCTATGCTTTGTTCTTTTGGATACAAGGCAAATCACATATATGAAAAACACAAACATTTCCTTTGTAATTGGTTTTACTGAGATAAAAACAGTTCTTCTTACAAAATCACATCAAAGGACAGAAGAAAGTTAAATATAATGGACTTTCCCCTAATTGTTAGCTCTAACAAATTCCCCTCCCTCACCCTTAACTGATTATATTCGAATAGAAGGCTTATGATGTTTACAATATAAGTTACAGAATCCCTAAAAAATATTTATGATTAGTCCCTTTTTACTAACCTTCTGTTTCTAAGATTATTAAAACACACGCACACAATCACAAAGATTTTCTAACAGTTCCATTTCTTCAACATGAGGGTTAGCGATGTTTTTTAATATTTCTCAAAGCTGGAAAAAAGGGGCTGTTTTATTTTTCTTTGGAACAAGTTCCTGCCAGATTTTGCACACTGCAGTTCTTTGGCGATGTGACGAGAACACATGCCCACCCACAGGCACTAATTTTGCTCTTTACCCTTCCCAAGCAGCCTTTATGACACATGCTGTCTGCGCTCCATTTCATGGAATTCAAGAGGCCCAGTTAAACAGCAGGCCTCGTGGGGCTAGAGCAAGGGCAGGCAACCCCTCTCTTTCACTGGATGGGTACAAGGCACATGTGTTTAAAAGAAAACCACAAAAAAACCGAAACCCAGGCTGGACATCTCCAATGTGAAAAATCTTTGCAACAGCATGAATTAACACTGAAAACTGAAAGTCATCTCTTGGGTTGAAATCTGCAAAGAGATAGTATCTTGTTGCAGTTTCTTGCATACTAAGCGTCATGAAGACGACGTAGCTAACTCCCCGCGTGCTGCTCCTAGAGTGTGAGGTAGAGTTGTCATGTAAGCCAAATGCTCTTTCAGGAAGGGCTAAAGTGCCAGTCTGGTTCTCAAGCATTCACTTTCTCTATGGTGATTATTAATTACAAAGAAATGTCGGTGATTAAGAATCTGACTGGGAAGGGGCATGGCTTCCATAATTGTCCCACTTATACCCTAAAGACAATCTGAGCACAGATGTCACTGCAAACAAGCCATCAGCAAATTTATACCTGGAAGAATGCTCAGGACTAAGTTCATGCTGATTTGGTAAGAAAGTGGTCATTCACCCCATTTAAGCGTCCTTAAGAGTGGGGTTTATGTCCTAAGAAGGCTGCTCTGTGCTTGTCTCTGGCATTTTTGAGCTGCAACAAGAAAGCTGTTATTTCCAGATAATGACGTAAGATCTACCTACAAGTGCTATTAATCCCACCCACTATGTAGGCAGGATGTCCTCCCTATAACCTCAGGCATAGGGAGGACAGTTTAACTGCAGAACAGTGGGAAGTAGACAAGAGGAAATGGCCAGGCCCAGCTCTCCCCTTGGGGGCTACAGTTACCGCCAGTCATCCACAGATCATCTACCCGTACAGCACGAAAACATAAACTCACGAAACAGATGTCTCTAAATACAAGTAACTGTTTTTAAAATGCTGATTATCTATAGCGATTTTATTTATATATTTATGTATTTTTAGTAATCTCTACACCCAACATGGGGCTCAAACTCATGTCACTGATATTAAGGGTCCCATGCTCTTCTGACTGAGCCAGTCAGGTGCCCCAATCTATGGTGATTTTAAATAAACAAACCATGTTTTTATTAACTGGTTCCTGAATTCAGTATAGCTTTGAGTCATTAAAGTATAATTTTAATAGATGCTGAAGTGGGCAGGGGTCTTCAACTCTCAAAGATAAGGAAAAAATGTCCTTGATGTATACTAATCTGCTCCAATAAAATCTCCTCAATGCTCTAAGTTTTGAGGATTCAAATGCTCTCCCTGACTGCCACTCTCCTCAAGGAAGGAAGAAAACAAACAAACAAACAAACAAATAAATAAATGCTACATAAATCCTTCGTCTGAGGTTGTCAGTCCACTTGGCTCCAAAAACATGGCCTCCAAAACTATCAAAGGTATTTTTTTAGTAGGGCAGTTCTTTCTCGATAGCCATCCAAGAAGTGTTAGATTCTGAAGAACCAAGAGGGAATAGCTAAAAGGTGCTTCTACACAGAGCAATTAGTGGCTCCAGATAATAGACTCCAGTAAATCTATGAATAAAAGAAAATCCGGGAGTAATCTACCGCCAATAACGATGAATCCCCACTGAAGAGGGAATGAGAGCAAGAACAGGGCTGGGCCCAAATAACAAGCATTTTTAAATTTACCACCATCCAGCACATAGCTCTGAGCACAGGCTGCATCTCACTCAATACCTACTGATCACTTCCAAGTTGAATGATACGATATCCTTGGTGCTGGCCATGGCTCTGTATTCCTTTTCCCTTAAAAGGGAAAGAAGGAATCTGAAAACCATGTGGTCACTCTGGACCAACAGTGCATAGTGCTCAACAGCACAGGGGCCTCTGAGAGCCTCTAAGAGCAGCGGCCACAAGCCTAGGGGTGACTGTCATTGCCAAATCACAGTCATCAAGGAGCTCTGAGTGGGTAACGAAACCAAAGCTGAACGAAATCTACACTGCCCTAAAATGATCTGGACAGGACTTGAGTCTCAACCACGCAGAGCACAGGGAAAGCAAGACTTTTTCACTGAGGATGCCAATTCATTGAGAATTTTAGACCAAATGTTTTTATACACCTGCCTGTTAACCACTTTCTGGAGGTATGAAGGGGAAAAAATGATAAAGTGGAACCTAAGATTCCAGTGAAATCAGAGCAAATGAGCTATTCTGTCTTTAGTTCATATCTTTAGGTCCCATGATTTTTCTGGTAACTTTTGACCAAGTGAAACTTGAACCAATGGTGCCCACCAAACCAGCAAGAGAACCTCATCTACTAGAGAATCACAAATTCAGGCTTTAATTCAAGCCAACATTTTTAAAGTAGCCTTTCTTCTACAACTTAAAAAAAAAAAAAGTTAATGAGAAGGAATAAAAAGGCTTACTTTGAATCTGAAGTATTTTTTAATACCACCAAATGCTATTATTAAATATGCACTATATAAGCACGTATACACATACACATATAAAAATAAGCACTACATAAGCACTACAGATGTGGGCAGGAAAATTCTTAGCAAAACCCCCACATATTTCAAATACTGTTCTTCTTCATTATTGTCCTCTACCATAATTAGCATGTTACAGCATAACAGGTGGCTTTCATTTATAGAATGCAAAATTAATGAAATTTGGAGATGGTCCTGTCTTCAAAAACAAACTGGCCATTCTAAAAAAAGTGTACCTCTTAATCTACAGAAGAGAAACAAAACAAACTCTCTTCATGCTGGCTTTCCCTATTATCTGAATTTCTGAATGTATTTAAATAGGTAAATTTGATACACTTACACACAGTTTAGAATACACGTCCCTCAAAGAAAACAAGTTATTATTATGGGCTTTATAAGAAAGGGGAAGAGAAACAAAGATCGCCTACATTTCCAGCTCAGTAAGCCTAGATCTATCTGTTTAATGCTTTCTGAGTGATAACAGCATTTACCCGCATCGATGGACTGTTCCACAAATGTTCAGTCTTAGGCAAATTTGTGGGTAGTTGTGTTATAGGTCTCGACCCATTCTGGACAGACAGGCTAGAAAAGCATAAATAGTACTACTATAAACTAACTATAGCATCTGTCCCTAACAAGTAGGACACAAGAAGTATTTTTTAAAAATATGAGGAGACACCGAATGGACTGTCAACACAAAGAGGAATGTTTAATATACTCAAATAAACAAGATCTGTGCCTTCCCGAGTCAGGCATTGTTTAAATTTAATGAGTGAAGAAAGAGAGGTCAGACAGGCGACACAGCTTCCCAATTATGCAGAACAATCCTTCAGATCATGTGAAAGCTATAATTAAATGTTGTTACTAACCCCCCACTACCCTTTCTCCCACCTAGAAAAGTTAATGCATGAATTTAGTATGAGAAAATTATGATTTGCAAAAATTAGACACAGTCACTCAGTACAGGGATAAAGCTTTCTTGCATTAAGTTGTGTATCTTGGGGGTAAGAAAAATCACAATATTGAAAATAAATCCAACATAATAAATACAATTGTTACTATTAGACTGTATCTGTTAGCTCACCTCTGCTTGCTCTTTCTTTCTTTTCTTTCTTTCATTCATTCATTTATTAAAGTTTTGAGCTACCCACCCAAAAGAAACACCACCTCTGCAAAAGCTGTTTCCTAGGCAGCCTTTTAAACTCAGGGCTTAATAAACGGGATGAATTTACCTGAATACCTAAGGAGAAATCTGTTTGCAGAGAGGGAGAGGAGTGGACAAGAACTCTGTCCTTCCAAGGAACAGTGGTAACCTATCTGTCCTTGCATGTGAGCACAGGCACACACACTTCAGTGTTCAGTGCCTTCCAATTAGAATACTTTTGTTTCCTCCTTTAAAAAACTGTCACATTATCAGAAAGGTTAGGCAGAAGAGAACAAGGAGAAAATAAAGTTCACGTAAACAGTAAGCACATACCTGCTGGGTGATGCCATTTCCTCTACATTGTGGAGCCCGAGTGCTGGGTATTAGCATTATTGCTACTATAAAGCTTCCGATAAAAATGGATGGGCTCTTGCGGACCTGAGAACCAGCTGGCTGCTTGAAGAGTGGTTCCCCCCATATATGATTCAGTCTCCTTGACAAATATACTGCATCGTATTGGATGAGTCATCGGAGGGTTAGTCCGCATTTTATAGGCCTGTTGTGTCATTACTCACATTCAACATCCTGCTTCTCAAAAGTGGAAGTTGGAAGCCTGACAGCTGACAGATGCCTTTTCCAATTAAAATATTGTTTAAAAAAAAAATTCCTGTAAGTTCTGATTATCAATCATTGATGATACTACGAAATGCCCAGGAAGCAAATGGCATAGCTCGATACCTGAGATTCCAAGCCAGGAACCACAAGTGCAAATTGCTTACCCGCCTGCATCTCCAATCCCAATAACCTGGTTCAGAGTTGAAAGCAAGGACCACCCCCTACTCCCGGCCACAAACTCTTTTAAGAAATCAGTGAATCAGTATAGGCACAGATGCTGTCGATTCTTATGTTTTAAGGGAACCTAGATGCAGGAGATTTGTAAAAACTACACATCAAAATTTGGGTCCTGGTTAATTCTGTTAAGTAGGAGAGTGGCACTGTACTCAGAAAATGTCTACTCAGAGAAAGTATGTTAGGGATGAAATGATGTGCTGCTAGCGGGGATCTGTTATGAATATTTTACCAAAGGTGGGGGGAGGGTAAGGAAATGTGGTAAAGTCTTGATCACTGCTGCATCTGTGTGGTAAGTAATATGGGGATTGGCTGTATTAGTCTCTCTTCTTTTGAGTATCTAAAGATATTAATGATAAAATGTTTTTTTTTTTTTTAAAGATTTTATTTATTTATTTGAGAGCGAGACAGTGAGAGAGAGCATGAGCGAGGAGAAGGTCAGAGGGAGAAGCAGACTCCCCATGGAGCTGGGAGCCCGATGTGGGACTCGATCCCGGGACTCCGGGATCATGACCTGAGCTGAAGGCAGTCGTCCAACCAACTGAGCCACCCAGGCGTCCCAATGATAAAATGTTTTTAAAAAATTTAAAAAAAAATTTCTTTTCCCCAGTCCCTACAGTCTAGTTCGTACCCGAACAAGGCACTTTTCTAGTTAGGTATGGGCTTATCATATGTGCACACAGTGCAACCCAGTCACCATGGGTGTGGGAGCTTCCAGCTTGAAGGTATGACACACGTGTCCAAAGGCCACCATGAGGGCTGCATCCACCCAGTGAACAAAGGCCTCATGCTCTCCCCTCCCAAGACTATCTGGTGGTGTTCTTCGTGTTTCCTTTGCGGACACAGGCCCCAGCCTCATTTGTGAGCTCAATGTTGGCATTATAAGGGAGAGGTTACTATTTCCAGCTTCCTTATATGGTTTTGGAAACACTCCATGAGACGTTATGTAAGTCACATCCATAGTCCCCTTACGCCAATACATCTCTTTGTAAGGTGGCAGTGTTTGCTCGACTCACTTAACCATCTGAGGGAAGAAGAGAGCTTTGATTTCATGCCTGGAAAAAACCCAGATATGGAAGCTCCAATGTATGTTAAACAAAACCACTACTGAAACTAGATGTTGTTGAAAAAAATCATCCTTGTTGATACGTTCTGAAAGTGTGACAAGTCACTACAGGACACTTAAAGTACAGATATTCTATGAAAACCTGGGACCTCTGGACTGCTCCCTTTCTTTCCGAAACTAAAGGACAGGAGGGTGTGTCAGCAGGTCAAGGCTCCCACTTCAGCTAGCAGTCAAGGCCAATCCTCAAAGAACACTGCCCAAGCAGACTGAAAGCATGCAGCAAATGGTTGTTACAGTCCCCACACAATGTCAAGAGAGAGCCTCAAGAATCCAAACTGGTCAGGACTGTGTGTGGGCCTGAGCTGAAGCCTTCTGTGGTTCTGACAAGTTCTTTCCTCATAAAGACTGCTAACTATAGGCTTATCAAAATGTCCCCTTGCAATGTAAGGAAAACCTTTCACACACTTGTAAACCAATGATTTGCCTTAATGCAACAGGCAGAAATGGGGGGAATCATAAATTTCTAGTCTTACCTGAGTGTCTGCAAGTATCTTCAAGAAATAAGTATAAAGTTCATTAAAGAATGTGTAACTCAAATTTAATTAAAAATATAAAAGTAGGGGCACCTGGGTGGCTCAGTGGGTTAAAGCCTCTGCCTTCAGCTCAGGTCATGATCTCAGGGTCCTGGGATTGAGTCCTGCATCGGGCTCTCTGCTCTGCAGGGAGCCTGCTTCCTCCCTCTCTGCCTGCCTCTCAGCCTACTTGTGATCTCTGTCAAATAAATAAAATCTTAAAAAAAATATATATATATTTTATATATATATATTGCTCTGCTCATATATATATATATGATATATATAATAAATAAAAGTAGAGGTGCCTGGGTGGCTCAGTTGGTTAAGCATCTGCTTTCAGCTCAGGTCAAGATCTCAGGGTCCTGGGATTGAGTTCTGCATCAGGCTCCTTGCTCAGCAGGGAGCCTTCTTCTCCCTCTCTCTCTCCTTGCAGCTCCCCCTGCTTGTGCTCTCTTTCTCTGACAAGTAAATAAATAAAATTTAAAAAAACATATAAAAGTAATGGCAGCAATACACACACAGAGAATGAGAATATGGAAATTATGGTAAAATGTTAACAAATGGGGAACTGGATATAGAAGAATCCTTCAGAGGCACCTGGGTGGCTCAGTCGGACTCCTGGTTTTGACTCAGGTCATGATCTCAGGGTTGTGAGATCAAGCCCTGTGTTGGGCTCCACGCTCAGCATGGTCTGCTCAAGATTCTCTCCCTCTCCCTCTGCCCCTCCCCATGCATGCACTTGTGCATCCTCTCTCTCTCTCTCTCTCTCTCTCATAAATAAATAAATAAATCTTAAAACAAAAAACTTTCTCATCTAGTAGAAGTAACAAATTAAAAAAGAGTCCTTCACGTTATTCTTACAACTTACCAATGACAATGAAATACTTAAAGATAAACACACAAAACAAAGAAAATACATACCCCTCCCCGCTTTTTAAAAGATCTGTTTCAGAGTTAGTGACCACCATAGTTGATGCGGCTGTCACCTCACCCATTTAAAAAAAAAAAAATCTTGGACCATAAAGGAAATTTACCAAAATGCCAACATTAGGTAAGGACTCTGGGTTAAGATTAAGGATGCTCTTTATAAACAATTTTATAAGACGATCCCAAAACAAAACAACCAAACAAACATTTTGGGAAACTATATCCTCGAGAATACTGTTTGTTTAGTCTTGCATTTCATAAGTTTACCTGACCACAGGACCCCCCTCGAGGCCCCATTACCATCCCTACAAGCAGAAGAAAGCATTTTGGGAAACACTGCTGTAGGAGGGATATGAATTTTCCCCCTGATCTTTACTCTTTAGCTTCCTTCAGAACACACCTTACTTACTGTAACAACAAAAGGCATCCAAACCTGATTTCCGCCGTCTTTAATGAACATTTCTACTCGGTAGAAAAGAAATGACCACCACTGCTCAGCAAGCAACTTGAGGCACCTGCTATCCAGTCTCCCCTGACCACCTCAGACTGGCACACCATCGGGGGCAACTGAGGAGCCTGTATAGTGTGTGTGTGTGTGTGTGTGTGTGTGTGTGTGTGTGTTGGGGGGGTGGGGGGAGGTTAACAGCTCATGCCAGAGCCAGTTTTGAATCGAATGGCCCCGGGTGAAGCCATCCCAAGAATAGTAGCTTGCTCCAGGCCCAGCTCTACCTCCACATTTTCAGAGCACTAGCTCTTGGAACCTGGGAGCCGGCCTGGATGCCTCTGGCCTGAGAGCCCTGGGCCTTTATATACTCAGCTCCCACACTCCTTGGGTATTTAAGAAGCAGAATATTGCTTTCATTTATTACAACTTGTTTATGGACTCGTTTTAAATTTCTGCCACGTATTAATCTGTGTAAGAGTTTTTAACAATAATTTGTTCGCATGTTTTGGGCTTTTTAAGGGGCATGGGGAGAGGCTAAAGTCCAAATACTGGCTAATGTCGAGCTCTAAAAGCAAATGTGGACATTGATGACATAATCTACAGGCTGTACTGTGCAGCGGTAAAAGAGCATGAAACTGGAAGTCAAGCGGTCTTGGTTCGAAATCCAGCCTGGCTCTTCTTCTCTAAGCCTCTGCTCCTTTATCAGTAAAATGAATATTAATAACTTCACAGAATTGTTCTGAATGGGATAAATGGGAATCACTCCTAACACGTGCTTAGTAGTGTGGGGCCTGGCCACATACAGAGCGCTCATTAATTTACACCAACGACAATGGTGAGGATCTTTCTAAGTCTTACAAATTCAGGTTGGCAGAGATGGGCAAATTCTGGCCCTCCACAAAATGCTGGTCTGTTTATGTATCGTCCGGGACTGCTTTACGGCCACAAAGGCAAAGCTGAGTGGTTGTGACAGAAACCCCATGGTCCCCAGAGCCAAAAATATTTACTAACTAGACCTTAAAAGAAAAAGTTTGCCAACCCCTGGTGATCAACCATTTAGTGGCTAAAGAATCGGGTCTTTCCCCTCAAGAAGTTTCGGTCGTTGGTCCTTTATTCTATTTAATGTCTCAATTTAGAAACCAAACACACGGGTGTTCTTAACGGTGACTTGGCCCACAAGTGCTGGAGCTCACGTTTTCCATACACCGCCCAATACACCACAGTGCTCTGTCTCATGGCCGGCCTTTCCACCTCCACTCCTTCCTGACCAGCCCACTCACAGAGGAAGACCTCCCTATTTCAGATGTGTGTGTGATGTACGTGAGCCCACAGCCATGCCTCCTCGCCCCAGTCACATCTGTGCATTATGTCGAAACCACATGTGTCCCCAGAGCTTGAAGCAAGAGGTGAAAGATGATCTGGAAGAGGCATTCAGGAAACCGAGCAAACAGAAATGAAGGATGCTTTCAAGAGGGCTGGACAGCCAGGGGCAGTATTACTACAACTTGAGGGGCCTTTGGAAACCAGGGCTGCTGTAACATCATCACTGCGGACAAGAGTCTAGTAGAGACTGAGGGCACCGCAGAAAAATGAAGAACATGCCTCAGATGCAGGTCCCAAGACACGTCCCTGCATCCAATCAACGCTGCCTGTTTTCTTTGGCAAGAAAGCTTGTTTATTTGGGGGAAAAATGAACCCATTGCATTAATGGATAATGCAGGTGAAGGGAGTCCTGGGACTGGTCTCTGGGAGAGGAAATTTGAACAAAAGGAACCATTCTAACTGCCTTCAGTTAGCTCTCTTATTAAAAAAAAAAAAAAAAAAAAGTCCTAGCCAGCTGTTTGGATAGAGATTAAATCTTAAGGTGGACTTAGATACACAGACTTTCTGGTGGCCACTTGCTGCCTTACTGGCAAATATCAACATTTTTGCAAGGTCTATCCAATAGAAAATTGCATGTGTTAAATGCCAACACGGATGCTAAGGGCTAGGGCTGTTCAAGAAACAGAAGGGGGAGGCAGATGATTTCTACAGTTACCTACTGGGAGCAGGATTTCAGAGACGTACACAAAATGACAAGTTGCACTTGAGACCAAGCCAGTCTTCAGCCATGTTCTGTAAAGTGTAACTGGCTGGCACAGGGGTAAAATAAGGCACTTTCCAAAGCTCATAGTTATTTTGGGGATGTTCAGCTTGGTCAGAGCCAGAAAGACCTGCACTGATTACGTGCACGTGAGCTATTACACTTAGCTGATTTTTTTTCTTTTTTGAGAGAGAGAGAAAGAGAGTGTGCAAACATGTACATGCAAGAGTGGGGGCCAGGGGTGGGGACAGAGGGAGAGAGAGAAAATCTTAAGCAGACTCCCCAGTGAGCACGGAGCCCACTGCTGTTAACTCTGAGATCACCACCTGAGCCAAAAGCAAGAGTTGGATGCTTAACTAACTGAGCTACCCAGGCACCCCAGATTTTTTTTTTTTTTTTAAATAAAATAAACACTATGATATGAGGACCTTTCAGGCCTAGGCTGGTGAATTTGGCAAGATTTCTTTAAGGGAAGGTTAAGGGAATGGACATTCACCCAGTGCCCACTTGGTGTGGGGCATTCCCTATGGTTAAACCAACACACCCACAAATTTTGTGCCTGGTCTGTATCGAGTAAAAACCAGGGGCTGGGGGCACCTGGGTGGCTCAGGTGGTTAAAGCCTCTGCCTTTGGCTCAGGTAATGATCCCAGGGTCCTGGGATTGAGCCCCACATCGGGCTCTCTGCTCAGTGGGGAGCCTGCTTCCTCCTCTCTCTCTCTGCCTGCCTCTGCCTACTTGTGATCTGTCTGTCAAATAAATAAATAAAAATCTAAAAAAAAAAAAAAAACCCCAAAAAACAAGAGGCTGAACTACTAGTCCAGAGAGCCTGATTTTCTCCAGTGTAAGATGTTACACAAACAGGGCAGGACGGATACAAGTGGAAGAAGGAATCCAAACTATATCAGAAACATGGGAAAGTCACTCTGGGAAATCAGGAAAGGAGGCAAGGGCTTGCTCAGCAAGAAGAGGTAAGAGCATTCAGGGTTCTGTGGATATGGCCATGCCGGAGGCCAGGCATCCATTCAAAGACCATGTTAACCCTCAAGCCTGGAGAGCAAACAGGGCAAGAGGGCCTGGCCTCAGAGACATGGACTACAGAGAGAAACCAAGCCTACATCTGGGCATGGAATTTTAAGTTCAATGGATGGGAGTGCCTCAAGACCGGGAAAGGGAATATGGGGAATGCCTAATGGGTGACCAGTGAGTGTATTTATTTATTTATTTATTTATTTTTAAATGACTTTCTTTCTTTTTTTTTTTTTTTAAAAGATTTTTAATTTATTTATTGGACAGACAGAGATCACAAGTAGGCAGAGAGGCAGGCAGAGAGAGAGAGAGGAGGAAGCAGTCTCCCCGCAGAGCAGAGAGCCCGATGCAGGACTCAATCCCAGGACCCTGAGATCATGACCTGAGCTGAAGGCAGAGGCTTTAACCCACTGAGCCACCCAGGCGCCCCAGTGAGTGTATTTAAATCTGCCATGCAGAACAGTGAGGTCTGTGTTTGAAAGATGCTTAAGGCTGGCTAGCTCATTCTTCAAGACACAGTCGCACCATAAGGATCATGACACAGATGGAGTGTGCTGGACCCAAATCTGCCATCAGCTTAGCCAGCCCACTTGGTTGTTTCCTTAACTTCAGGACAGAATGAGACCTGAAGATGCTTAAAGGCTGTATAATTCTAGGAAGTCTTAAATCTACCACTTACCATAACGCTGATCACAATGAACTTATCCAAGATAATGGTAGCTTCCTAGCTAAGCAAACCTTTCTCATGGAAGCCACTTCTGTCAGCTGGCTATACAGATATTCAGTTGTGGAAATAGAAATCTCTTCTGAGAACTCTCAACCATGCTCTTTAATTGTTCACCTATGTAAACAGCACACAATGCTGGAGTCAGAAATCCTACAAATTCTTTCTGTCGGGAGGCAGCAGCTTGAGCTGGACTTTACCACTGTTACATGCTTTTGGGTCACTTTTCTTGGTGTCTCAATTCCCTTGTCTGGAACATGTAGGGCTTAAACTAGTCCAATCTTTGAACCTCTGGAATTCTTTTTTTAAAAGATTTTATTTACTCTGAGAGAGAGAACACGCAAGCGAGCGTGTGCGTGCATAAGCAAGGGGAGGGGCAGAGGTAGAAGCAGACTCCCCACTAAGCAGGGAGTCCAATGTGGGACTGGATCCCAGAACTCTGGGATCATGACCTGAACAGAAGGCAGATGCTTAACCGACTGAGCCACTCAGGCATCCCTGAAACTCCAAGAATTCTACAAGGCATGGATTGGTAAGAGCTACATGAGAAAACCGCCTACTAATACAAGTGGGCAGAGAGAAGAGAAAGGAGTGGAAAGAAAGCTGGCAATGCTGGTGGATCAAGACCAACAGACGGGTGGTGGGGGGGTGGGGGGTGGGGCAAGATAAGTTCTGACCCTGGATCCAAGAGGCCACTGAACACACCAGTTTAAAAGGATGTGGCTCTCACCCCAAAGCTAGAACTGTCTTTTCCTTACAAACAACATTGGTCAACAAGAGCAGCTAATGTCAACACTGACTGTGGCCGTATCATATGTAAGCATTGAGCCTTGCAATTTCACAGAACTTTTATCCCAGAGACCGGAGGCAGGAAATGGAGGCTAGTACATTCTCTTCTGTCTTCATGGCAATCAGTGCCATGATGACAGCATTTTGTTGTGACTTGCATGTCCCCTTTGCCATTGGACTTGAGACTCTCAAAAAAAGATGGTTATTTTCATTTTTGTAGCTCACTGTCTAACAAATGGTAAGCCCCTGGTAGACCAGAGTTTCTTTCATTTCATTCAAGAAACAGATTAACCTTTATTGGCTTAAATAGGGGGTGGAGATAAAAGTCAGATGGAAGGAGGAAGTGACAGAAAGGTACTAGCAAAGGTTTGTAATGTGTTTTCTTCTTCATTACAAAATGTGTTAAGTTCATCCTAGAATACTTAGAAAATGCAAAGGAAAACATTCACCTGAAATGACATCCAGGTGGTAGAAAGTAAGAGCATTAGAGGCATCTACAGATATGTGAGGCATGTTTACTAATTTAATGTATTTGTCACTGTCTGAATTCCATTACAAAAACGACTGGGAAACATTTACTTATTTTTCTATTTATTCATTTCTGATAAAAACAAAAGATATTGTGTATAAGGCTTAATAAGATTTTTTTTAGTTCTTTTATTCAGCACCGCAGGGGAGGGGGCAAATAATTTATGGATTTCACATCTTATGGATCAGATATTAACTAAAGAACTAGAAGAGCAGCCTAGAATGCTAAAGCAAACCTTAGAGAGTTCTAGTTCTAGACTAATCACACTTGACCTATGAGGAAACTAAGGCCAGCGGCTAAATTTTTTGTTCAAATTTAGCTCTAGGATCCAGAACTGGGCTTGTGACTTTTGACTGTGTCTACGTTACCTACCTAGCAAAAAACCAAAATCACCCCTCAATTCTGTCACATTGTTAACTTTTGGTTTCCAAAAGGCAGTCAGAAATGATTCCAGAACAAGAAAAGTAGATGATGGTGTCCATAATATTTACTTGCACTACAATTCTCAGGTGCCAGGCTAAATATATCACCAGAAGAGCAGCCAAAGCTCCTGATTACTCTGGAAATTGTTTCTGACTTTGCCATAAGCATTTTAGTTCTTAGCCCATTAAAAAAATGGGCCAATGAATCTGAGTTAGGGCTGCTGGTCATCAGAGTACAAAGTGATCAGATAGGCTTACAGATCATTGACTTTGGCCCCACCTTTCAAAGCATCTTCCCCTCTCAGGAATCCCTAACAGCGGTCATAATAAAACTTCCTGAGAGAGGAAAGGGGAGAATCCAAAGCGCCTCACCAAGAGAAGAACCTGGCCCTCTGTGGTAGTTAAGGGGAGTGAAGCTCATATATGCAGAGTTAGCCTTCCAACTGAACAAGAGAACAGAACCCAGAGCCTGCGTACGTTCAAGGAGAGAAGAGGCTCTTCTCAATGAACACATGCACCCTAGAATTGCTCAAGACTTGGGGACTGACTGTCCATGTGCCTCTCCTGGTCTGTCGCTACCCTTGACAGGACCTTGGCATTTAAAGATGAAGTACCCACTCACCTTTCAACACAGACTAGGAATACTAGTCAACTACTTCATTTGGTGTTCTCTCACAAATACAGTGTTCCTTCGGAAGACTGGAGAAAGAGGGGGAAGACTGTGTGCTGGCTTCCTGCAGAGCTGCCAAGGGTGATTATGACCACATGCGGGTTCATTATGTGTCCAGCTCTACTCGAAAGAAGACAAGACCTGTGCGTGACACAATAAATCCCTGATCAAACCTCAACCTTCTGAGTACTCACTCCTAGAACAGTACTCACTGTAGTATTCATTCAAGGAAGAAAAGGGACCAAGGAGAGCTCACTCACTCTCTTCACTTAGTTGCCATTTAACAGGACGGCCTTCAAGTTTTATTAATATTAGTTACCAGATAGCTAAAACAGAATAGTGAGGAGAATGGACAGTGGATGGAGGTCCCACTTAGTTTATAGGTGCAAAACCAAAGAGCAAACCCTGGATGCACGAACTGGAATAAAATATAGAAGGTACATTTGTGGCAGAGCCAAGAATAGGTCCTCAGTGTCCTTGAATTTCATTTTTCAGAATACTTTTTTTTTTAAAAAAGATTTTATTTACTTATTTGAGACAGAGAGAGAGAGAGAGAACACAATCATGCAGAGTGGCAGGCAGAGGGAGAGAGAGAAGCAGGCTCCCTGCCGAGCAAGGAGCCCCATGCGGAACTCGATCCCAGGACCCTGGGATCATTACCTGAGCCGAAGGCAGACCCTTAAACAACTGAGCCACCCAGGCGCCCCTTCAGAATACTTTTAAACGAAGTTCACTCCAACCATGTTCTTTGCTTCAAGGCTCCCCCAAAGATTCTCTCTGCCCCTCTTTCTCCACCCAAGAGGGAGAAAACTGTTCCATGCATTCCATTTGTTTGTTTCCTGTGAGCCCTAGAGGAAATGTCCCTAATATTAAGAATGTGCCAAAAGTGCAGAGCAAGTGTTAACCTCGGAACATTCCTAGCTTACCAGGGTGGGACTAGTTCAGCTGGAAGGGATTTTGCTACCACTCCGTAGAAGCTGGAAATAAATATGGCACACGGGATGCCAAGGGAGAACAAAAGACTGCATGGACAGAAAAGAAATGGGAACGGAAGCCATCCCAATCCCAACCCGGGCCCACAGCTTCTCCTACAATACCTTCTCCTCCCTGTAAGAGTGCAACCAACTGCACTGGAGGACATGGCAGCTGACCTTCCCTATCCTTTCTGGTTAAACTTCAGTTGTCAGCTCAGTTTCTAGTTCAGGGTGAGGAAGGGGGAAAGCCCATGGGCTTCAGGAAAGAAGCAAATATTTATCATCTGCTGTTGAGCAGGGCATCATGGGAAAGATATGGCACACATTCCATGGGCTGGTCATAGGCTCACTGATCCATTTCTGAACACACCAGCTAAGGAGTGGTCAGAAGCTCCTCTAAGATTATCTGGGGCATGATAAGCCATCAACTTATCTGCAGGATATAAATTTAATTGTTCTGCCTAGGTAACATATTCATGATCATAAATCAAAATATAAAAAGGTATACTCCCTTGGGGCACCTGGGTGGCTCAGTTGGTTAAACACCTGCCTTTGGCGTAGGTCATGATCCTAGGTCCTGGGATGGAGCCCTGTATCGGGCTCCCTGCTCAGCAGAAGGGGAGGAGGGGCTGCTTCTCCTTCTTCTCTGCCCCTCCCCCATGCTTGTTCTCATTCTTTCTTTCTCCCTCTCAAATAAATAAAATATTTAAAAAAAAAAAAAGTATACTCCTGCACATCCCACCTGCCCTGGTCCTTCTCCCACCCAATAAACCAACAATAACCATCTTTTAAAAGTCTTCTGTGTATCCTTCCAGGGTTTATACAAATATATTGTTCACATGCTCTGGAGCTTGCTTTTTATCTCCTCAGAATCTTTCCATATGGAAACACAGAACTAATTCATTCCCTTTTTACATCTGTACAATACTCCACCATAAAAATATACTGTGATTTGGGGCGCCTGGGTGGCTCAGTGGGTTAAAGCCTCTGCCTTCGACTCAGGTCATGATCCCAGGGCCCTGGGATTGAGCCAGCAGGGAGCCTGCTTCCTCATCTCTCTGTCTGCCTCTCCGCCTACTTGTGATCTCTGTCTGTCAAATAAATAAACAAAATCTTTATATACACACACACACACACACACACACACACACATATAGTGATTTATTATATATATTTATATATATTATATTAATATATTATATATATATATATATATATATATTTAAAGAAATGGGTAGAAGACATGAATAGATATTTCTGCAAAGAAGACATCCAGATGGCCAACAGACACATGAAAAAGTGCTCAACATCACTCGGGATTGGGGAAATACAAATCAAAACCACAATGAGATACCACCTCACACCAGTCAGAATGGCTAAAATTAACAAGTCAGGAAATGACAGATGCTGGCGAGGATGCAGAGAAAGGCGAACCCTCCTTCAGCGTTGGTGGGAATGCAAGCTGGTGCAGCCACTCTGGAAAGCAGTTTGGAGGTTCCTCAGAAAGTTCAAAATAGAGCTACCCTACGACCTAGCAATTGCACTACTGTTGGGTATTTACCCTAAAGATACAAACGCAGTGATCCGAAGGGGCACATGCACCCAAATGTTTATAGCAGCAATGTCCACAGTAGCCAAACTATGGAAAGAACCTAGATGTCCATCAACAGATGAATGGATAAAGAAGATGTAAAATATATATACAATGGAATACTATAAAGCCATCAAAAGAAACGAAATCTTGCCATTTGCAATGATGTGGATGGAACTAGAGGGTATTATGCTGAGCAAAATAAGTCAATCAGAGAAAGACAATTCTCATATGATCCATCTGATATGAGGAATTTGAGAGGCAGGGCAGGGAGTCGTGGGAGGTAGGGAGAGAAAAAACGAAACAAGATGGGATCGGGAGGGAGACAAACCATAGGAGGCTCTTAATCTTGCAAAACAAACAGGATTGCTGGGGGTTGGGAAGTAGGGATAGGGTGGCTGGGTTATGGACACTGGGGAGGGTATGTGCAATGGTGAGTGCTGTGAATTGTGTAAGACTGATGAATCACAGACCTGTACCCCTGGGTCAAACAATACATTATATGTTAATAAAAATAATTTAAAAATTTTAAATAAATAAAATGAAAGGAATAGTAGAAAAAAAAAGATATACTGTGATTTAACTAGTCCCTTATTAATGGACACTGAGGTTTTTCTGAACCTTTTGCTATTGAAAACAACCCATGCTATTGAAAACAACCTTTTGCTATTGAAAACAAACAACTTCAGAGATCAGAGTTGCCTTTATATATTAAGATGCTTGTTTACTGCTCTGTGACTAACCGGATCATAGTACAGAGAAAGAAGGAATAAAAACCTTCCAACTGCAAATCCATCTGAAGTCAAGACAAAGCCTTTCTAAAGCAAAAAATATGGTTCCAGAAATAGGAGATTCTGATTTGATATGACGCATATGGGGTAGGCACACAGAGATTTGCGCAGGGAGCCAGAGTTCACTTATTTAGACTGCCCATTCTCTATCCTTATCTTCTCCTGCTCACTCCCCCTAAAGACTTGTCACCCATTCATCCCAGGGGCCATCCAGTTATCTACCCCTCTAAGAAATCCTAACAGCATTCTAGCTCTTAGAAGGGACATACTGTACCAACGCAGCGCCAGTGGGTGAGGGGGCTTTCTTTCCATCCTCAGAGGCCAGAAAGTAACCCTCCCCTCCCCTCTGGACCTGAACCCAGAGGTCCAGCTGGAGGGGAAGACTCGCAGAACCCATCTGCACCCTAAGGAGGCAGGGCTGAGCTGTTGGCCGGTCCCTGCATCAGGGCACAAGTCCCAGGTGAAGTCCCAGAGAACCAGCACAGCAGGACCTCTCAGCAGAGCCCAGGGAGGACCCCCAAGAGGCAGTGTCAGCTCTTCCCAGTCACTGTCTTCAGCAAAGGAACAGGAAATTCAAAACCGTCCACAGAGTTGACTCACACTCTACAAGCAGCCTGAGGTTCTATTCTAAGCTTACCAAAGGGGCTATGCCTTCAGGCAGAAGCAGAGCCGCACAAAAGTGGTTGTGACTGGGGCCTCAATGAGTACTTCCTCCACGACAGGTCAAGGTCTCACCAGAAGGGCTAAGGAAGATAAGGGGCAAAGAGAGAACACCCCATAAACACCTGGTGAGCCAAATGCCATTTACAGCTTTTCTCAGACCTGCGGATGCATCATTACCTGTGCTCGCACACAACGACGGTTTAATTACCCCAGGGTGCCAAGTCAAACTGTTCAAAATGAATTATGCTCGTTTGGACCCTAATTGGAAGAAACCAAATGTATAAGTGCACTTTTGTGACAAACTGGGAGAAAACTGAACACGGATTTGCTATTACATGAGATTAAAGAATTACTGTTCATTTTCTTAGATGTGATAATGGTACTGTGACTGTTTTTTTTTTAAAGTCCTTAATCTCTTAGAGATGCACACGAAGGTATTTATGGATGAAATGATGTCTGGAATTTGCTTTAAAATCCTCCAGCTTACCTCTCACCTCCCCCAAAAGTGTGTGTAGAGAGGCAAAGGAAACAGGAATGACTGCTGGGTGATGAGGGCATGGGATCCCCTCAACTATTATTCTCTTTTACCTTCATGGAAGATATTTCATAAGAAAATAGGTTGTTAGAATAGCTATCTGCCACGGAGACCTCCCTCACTACTGACTGCAAGAGGCAGTTCAGCCCCCAGAAGGGACACCCTGGCCCCAGGTGATCCGTAGAGGAGAGAGTTTGTGACCCTGCCAAAGTAAGTCAACTCAGGAGGGAACTGTAGCAGAAGGCTTTTCATCCCATCACCTAAAGCACTGCTTCTCAAACTTGGCTGCACACTGGAATCACCTGGGAGTTTGTTTCATTTCTTAAAAAATATTGGTCCCTAATTTGATTGTTTGGGACACAGCCCGTATTTCTGGGTTTTCTTCAGAGTTCCTCAGGTAATTCTAATGGGAACTGAGAATCAGAGCTCTGGGAACCTAATGGGATGGTTCAAGGAAAGTCAGGGGTTAAATGTGAGAGGTCAGCGGCCACCACACACTCTGCTGAAGCCTACCTGTGACCCCGCTGGCCTAGAGCTCAGTTTCACTGGGACCCCCAAGTCAGGGATCCAGGCCAAGCTTCCCTGAATGATCTATGTGATCAAGGATGACACTAGGACCACAATAAAATCTAGGGACTTGGCAAACAGATTAAAACCTGAAGGCGGGCCTTCTTTAAATCCAAACAGGAAATGATCTGTAATCAGTATCAAGTTCATAAAGAGCATTCCGTTGGGTGTTTCTTTTTACTCACCTGAGCACTAAGTGCCAGTCAGTGTGCCTCTTGCTGAGGCTAGCCTCTGTTAGCTCCAGAAAAACTTTTTTTTTAAGAGGCGGAAGGGTCTTAGGCAGCTTTGTCTGTCAGAGCTGCTGACTGCTAAACAGCTGGCCTTATTCAAAGCTGAGAGGAAGCGAGAAGAACCGGCCATTCTCCTCTCAGGAGTACAAGCCTCACCTCACAGAAGACTGGGGACATTTCCCCGCAGCAGGTGGCATATCTGATGTGCGACCAAGGGCTTCTGCATGGCAATGGGGTTAATGCTAGTGTCACTGTCCAAGGCCGAGGGGAGGTGGAAGGTCTGCATCTGTTTAGGCTCTTCATATGTGCAACTCTTAGGACCCTTTCTCCCAACAATCCTGAAGTAGAACCAGGTTCTGATTTTCCAGATGAGAGAAATGAAGTCTAGGTAATTCTAGTTATGACACCAGAGGCAACCCAGCCATCGAAAGCAGCACTGGAGTCCAACCAGCCACATTCTAAAGCCCTATGCTCTTTCCAGAGCGAGGATAAACTTCCGGATATACTGAACATGGCATCTCTAATTTCCACCTGTAGAAAATAATCCAAAGGCTGCTTGGGGGCCCAGCCCTTCTGGATGAACCTATTAGTCATCATGAGCCTCAAGAGACGAAACTCGTGAACTTTCTTCCATCATTTTCCATGGGGACATGCATTTTCCTCCACCCCCAGTGAGTGCCAGTTCAGCGGTGCTTTCTAGCCACTCAGCCGTCCACGGCAATACAAGAAAGAGGAAGGTCTCCCACGCCACCTGAAGGCCTTCCCTTGACACAGGCTGACACTCTCAGATTTGACTTCCACGTATCGCAAAGGGTAAACAGATGTGGAAGGCAAGTCAACATCCAAAGCCAGGTTTTGGCTTCAACTCCTTGGATGCAGGGAACCTTCTGCTTCTGGCCCCATTACCAGCTACACAAGCCCCAAATGCCAACTCAGCAGCAGGGGTTACTTACTACACTAGGTGTAAAGATGAATTTACTCACCCCAAACCCCTGCCTTTAAGACTTCTGCTCTGCAGCCTCTACTAGTGTTCCAAAGTTGCTGTCCCAAGTCAAGAGCTCCCTGGAACCCTTCTTCTGGGGACTGCCTTTAAGGCTAGTCTTCTAATAAATGAGCCAACCACTACAATGTAAAACAAAACAAACCCAACCCTTATTTTTTAGTTAAAACACCATTTTTTAACCTATAGCAGACCTATCACCAAAGCTTATTCGTGAATTCTTAATCAAACTGAGCTCTAATGAACTTAAGGCTATTTCCACACTTAAAATTTACTTTCATAGTTTAATTTTTTGAAGAGATTTTATTTACTGGAAAGAGAGAGAAAGTGTGTGTGCGTGCATAAGCAAGGGGAGGGGCAGAGGCAGAGGGAGAAGGAGACTCCCTGCTGAGCTGGGAGCCTGATTCAGGCTCCACCCGAGGACCCTGGGATTGTGACCTGAGCCAAAGGCAGAGGCTTAACTAACTGAGCCACATAGGTGCCCCTACTTTCACAATTTAAATACTTAATAAGATCATCTTTTTTCATCTGAGACTTCCAAAAAGGAAAGGCTTCTGAAAATGTTTCAAGCCAATGGTTGGGAGATCAAGATATGCACGCTGCTTCCTGAAGTGAGGTCACAGCTTTGAAAGACACAACACTCAAGTACAAAGGTACATATTCAGACACAAAGGTATAAATTTAATGTGTTTGCCTTAGAACAACAAAAAACTCGGGCCACATGATCATATCTTCTGGTACATTTTGTATAGCACTCTAATCCATCATGCAGCATTAAATGGCATTAATGAACATATCGTTATGAAATGTTAACTGACATTTACCTGATGTGCCAAGTAACTATGCCTTTGTGTGAGCTCTTTAATTCACACAGTGGTTATCTTAGATGGGTGCTGAGTATCCCAATTTTACAATTGAGGAGACTGTCACCCAGAGAGCAAAGAGCCCAACCCACAAAGCCACTGAGAGGTAGATGAAGAGAAGAGCCTGATTCCAGAGCATACAGCTCTTAACCCCTCCGCTTATTTCTAAACCTCACCAAACTAGCCAGTCAGCCGTGGGGCTGCCCTTTCTGCACTAATGTAAAGCTATAAGGCACCTTGGAGAGGCCAACGGAACATCTTTCGAGGCAGCCTGGGACCCTCCACTGGAGGCAAGAGCCATGTGGGGAAAAGGTTCTGCAGGACACAGTTTTTTTTTTTTTTTTTTTTTTTTTTTAATTTTATTTGAGAGACAGAGAGACAAAGAGCAAGTATGAGTGGGGGGAGGGGAAGAAGCAGCAGCTGACTCCCCACTGAGCAGGGAGTCAGATGTGGGGCTCGATCCCAGGACCCTAGGTCCATGACCCAAGCCGAAGGCAGACGCCCAACCGACTAGGCCACCCAGGTGCCCCAGCACACAGCATTTTAAAAGCCATGTGAGAGGGTGTCCTCCTAGCAAAGCTGTGATACTCAACAGTACTCCTCGATTTACGCTTAGTTCTTGCAACAACCCAGAATCAAACCCTCCCTGACGTCGTGTCCCAGCCTGTACCAGCAGACATGTCGATAAACAAATGCATGCGCAGAATGGAACAACAAGCTCATGGGCTGGTCTGGGCAGTGCAGAGTGATGTCCTATGGTAATGCGTTCAGCTCTGGAGTCGCACAAACCAAGCTGTACTCCCTGCCTCATCGATTTCTAGCTAGGAGATCTCAGGGAACTTGTCTCAGTTTTCTAAACTCAGATTCTCCATCTGCAAAAAGGGACACAATGGCTCCTACTTTGGGGTATACTAGAGTCTGTGACGCCAATTAACTGCATGTGTACTAAAGCACATTGTACAGAATGGGCACTTAAGAAATGCTGGTTCTCGTCTTGATTATTCCAGCAAAAGCTTGGTATTCCATAACATAAGTGTGGACAAAATTTGTCTAGATTATGGAGCCTCTTGGTGCAGGGCTGCTGGGATGGCTGAGGACAGAAACCCTGTCTCTGGGCACAGGTGTCCAAGCAGAGACATTTCATCATGTAAGAGTCTTTGGCAAATGCTAACTGTACAATCCAAAAGCTTCCTGGTCTTCTGAAGTCAACATGGAACTCCTCCCTGCAACAGGGAATTATTCTGGGCTTTCAAGTACCAGTGGGATCCCACCCACCCTTATCCTAAAATGCCACCCCGACATTAGGAGGTTGGCTGTGGTTCTGTACCGAGGTCCTTGTCAGAGCAGGATTTCCAAAGCTTCACGCCCACCCCTCCAAAGGTGGACGGGTCTGAAATAGTAGCTTCTCCAGCCTAACTGGGTCATTCCTGGGGTGACAGCTACTGGAACCTGACCTGGGGACAGATGAACTATCTAAACAAGAGCATAAAACAAAACAGTAAGATCCAATGGACAACACCATCCCTGTAGGTCCCATGCTGACAAGGGGAGTTCTGAATTGGAGGGGGAGGAGGACAGCAGGGAGCGGAAGCTTCCATGAAGGAGACTGGTCTGCAAAGCAGGCTAAGAAACAAAAAAAAAAAAAAAAAAAAAATGAAGCCAGGAGGGGTGCTTTTGAAAGGATGTTTTAAAAATCCCTGCTGCTGCTTATGAAGTTATTAACTCTTTGCTTAGCCAAAGGCTGTCCCACCCACTGCCCTAGAAAGTCTCCGGTGAGGCCTGGGTCTCCCCTCAGCCAGGCCACCAGGGAGAGGGGCCCCCCCTCCCCTCCCCTCCCCGCCTCTGGGAACGCCCTGCCTTCAAAGTCACAACTGGCAGCTGATCTCACCACACAGATGAGCAGCAGCACTGACCTATAGAAATGTAATGCGAGCTCCCTATGCAATTATGATTTTTCTAGTAGTCACATTAAAAAAGTAATAAACAGGCAAAACTAATTAGAATATAGTTGACATAATCCAATATACCTAAAATATTCTTGTTTCCACAAGTAATCAAAATGATTTACTAATGAGAAATTATTTCATGTTCTTCTTAGCAGTAATAGTATGTCTTCAAAACCCAGTGTGTCACTTTCCATTCTGTTCACACCAGCCTCGTTCAGAGGGCACCACAGCCCGGGTGGCCAGGGGCTATGGTGTTGGGGCAGCGTGGGTCGAGAGCAGCAGGCTGTGGTCTGGCACAGCGTAGAAATTCCCAGTTCAGTCACCTGGATCGCCAAGAGGGATGGGCGGAGCTCAGTGCAAAATAGGACATCCCTGCCCCACCTCGGAAGGCCTCAAGAGAAAGCTGGCTTCCCTCCAAGTTCCGCCGCGGCGCAAGCCACCACCCACGCAGCCTGATCCCCACGGCCTCTCTGCAAGTCACACAAGAAGGCTTACATTAAAAAAAAAAAATACTCACCTGGGTGCTGGCCTGGCATTTGTAAGCACAGAAAGGTAGAAGCCCAAGATCGTCTCCCAGAGGCAGGTGGACTTCCTGAGCAGGCGAGCGGTAATGCTCACGCCTATATACCCAAGCCTGTCTGTTTGTCTGCCGGGTCTGAACTTGGCCCAGCGTCAACATGGCTTTTCTCTTCTTCTTTGTGCACAGTCATGAGCACCAAATATACTCTCATCCCCTTGTTTTTCAAAGGGTAAAACTGGAAGATGTTTTAAGAACAAATTAGGGCCCAATGAGGGGTGTTTTAAATTCTTCAAAGGGGTTAGAAGCGTTCCTGGAACTATTATCCCCCTGTGGATATTCAGCTGGGTGCTTAAAACACTCTCCAATCGGGCCCTCTGTGGCAATCATTTCATCTCCTGATGGCTCCTGGCTCTGGCCAGAAAGGAGCTAGCTATTGGTCCTCCGGAGGGAGGTGAGCTGATTGAGGGCACCTACAGACACCCACGGCCGGTCCCTGTGCACCCCTGCTGGTGTTCCCGTGTGCTGGGCTCGACCCTTCGGGACTGGCCTTACTTGCCGTGCTGCCTCACTGAAATCTCTCCAAGGAAAAGTCTGTCACACCAGTATGGAAAAGTTCTCTTATCATTTGGAGAAAATAATTTAGGGCTGGGTAGATAAACATGTACAGGAAATACTTCTATAGAGGTCTTGATCCTCTGAAGATTAATAACCCACGGAGCTGGAGACTGGCCTCAAACTCGGAGGAAATAGGCAAGTTATAAAAACAGGAAGAGCGGGAAGTTTATTTTTGGATGAATATTTGTTCTAGTGAAGCTCTTGATACTGACACAAACCCTGATCTGTAGGTCATTTGCTCAGCTCAGCAGCTGTGGTGCATGTTTCCACAAGCTGTCCCACCAGAGATTTCCGGGTCTTTCTGGAAAGGGCCTCAACCCCACTCCTGAAAAACATCTGCCTCGCTGCCACTGGCCTGGGGAATCCTTTCTCTGCCTTCCTGCTGGCGAGCAGACTCTGCAGCCCAGCTAAAAGCCTCCGCCATCTCCTAGAACCCTCTCAGCTATTGGTCCCAGGGCCTGAAGGCGGCCCATCTCCACCAGATGTGTGAACTGGGGCTGCTGGTATCTGCCACGTCTGTCCCAGCTCTGTGTGGTCAGCCTCCCTCCACGGATCGCCAGCCTCCCTGGTTCTCCTCTACAACCCTGTCGCCACACCTTGCTCAGCTCCTACTGCTTCTAGGCTCAAGCCACCTTTACCGCCCCATCTCCACACACAGGGCTGACTACATGATTCGCAGGGCCCACTGCCAAAGCAAAAAGACAAACATTAAGAATTTCGGGACAGCAATGGCTGAGCGTTAAACCAAGCAAGGTGGGGCTCTTGGGTTAAGGGAAAGTGCAAGGCCCTCAGGCTGCACAACTCGGGCAGGCCCTTCTGTAGGTCTTGAGACGCAACCCTGAAGGCAGAGGACACAACCGCTCCTACAAAGAACCCTTCTCACCTCTCTTCACCCTCACAGAAATTTGTCTCTCCCCTCAAAGAAGACTTTGAAACAGGCTTCCAGCTTCTTTTTTCGTTTATTTTTATTCAAATTTCAATAAGTTAAATGCAGTGTAATATTCGTTTCAGGTGTACAATGTAGTGATTCAACACTTCCATAGTCAGCCGGTGCTCATCAGAGCACGTGCCTTCTCTAATCCCCTCCTCAGCTTCCATCCAAAGTGACCCACTCACACGCCCCCCTCCACAGAGCTCTCTGGTTCTGATTTATAGTATGGTTATTTATTTATCTGCCTCTCCTCCACCTCTGACTGAGACCAACAGTCCCAGGGCTCTGAGTTCATGGCTTAGTCACTTGTGTGCCCTCCCTTCCCACCTTTCCAGAACAAAAGCTGGTCCACACGAGGACTACAACAAATTTCTACTGAATGGCCACTAGGACTACTGCTCTCTCCTTTAATGGCCACTCACAGGAGCCTCCAAGGACCTTGCCAAGTGACCAGTTAAGAGAAATTTTTAAAGCTCTGTGAAGATCGTGCTTTTACATAAGAGAAGATGCCCGGGAGCTCTAGAGACAGAATTACACAACGAGCTTGAGGGCATCTGAACAGGAACTTCCATTAACTACCATTATGAAACCTACTGGCCAGACACAAAGGCTGCACATGTTGACTTTGGCAGTGGCTTCACAGGTGGCCCAGCTAGCGCTGTGGCAGAAATCTCACCACCTCCTTGGCCACTGTCAGCACCGTGGGGGGCATGAAAGAAGGAGGGTAAACAGGAGAGCCAGCACTGCCTTCTTTTCATCTTATTCCATCGGACACAGGGGTGGATAGAGCTGAGAGGGTGGATCAATGCTTCATTCCCTAACAACTACCACTGGAAAGCCAAAGAAAGACAAGAGCCTTGGATTTTCTTACCTAGAAACTTTAAATGAGATCTCAGTTCCCTTGAAATGATGACCTCTTCAGGGAAAAGGCTTGTGAGCCCAGAAGTTCTTTTGGAGCAAAGCAGCAGAATGAGGTAGGGAGCAGAAGAGATGGGCCATGACCACCTCCAACCCTGAAATGTGAGCCTGCTTTATTATACCTGAAGAGGAAGAAAAACACTGGAAAACCCAAATAGCTTCCTAAACATTCAGGCAAAGTTGATTTTTCCAGCAATTGGCAACTGATCCTCCTATAGGAGAGAGTGAGGCCAAGAGGGGGTTGATATAGTATCAGAAAAAGCAATGGCGGGGCGCCTGGGTGGCTCAGTGGGTTAAGCCTCTGTCTTCGGCTCAGGTCATGACCCCAGGGTCCTGGGATCGAGCCCCACATCGGGCTCTCTGCTCAGCAGGGAGCCTGCTTCCCCCTCTCTCTCTGCCTCTCTGCCTACTTGTGATCTCTGTCAAAATCTAAAAGAAAAAGCAAAAGCGCAGGCATTAACTTTGTGTGCCCTCTACTATTAGAGGATCTCCCCCAAATTTAATCAAGGCACATCCCTTCCCCCACAGGCCATTCAGAACCAATGAGAGCAACAGCAATAGCCAGGCTTTACTGAGCTGGGTTGGCTAGATCATTTGTTCTCCACCCCATCTCTGTGGGGAGGGGCCAGACCATCTGCACTTTTCTCGTTTGCTGCATTCTCCACTTAGGGCACAGCTCCCCCTTACAAGATGGAAGGTCACTCTGATTACCCAAGACCCAGAAAGGTGCTGCCAACCTGGTAAGGTCTGAATGTAATCACGGATTTGTCAGACGTAGATGATCTCCATCCTTCCGGTATGGTTCCCAGTCAACGGAAGAAGAGAGACCAAGCAACACACTCAGGGTGTCTCAGGGAGGACATTTCAGGTTTTGGACCTTCAGCGGTCATTCTGTGTGTCTACAAACACTTTGTTTCAGGAGTCCCAGGCATGAGCCTGTCTGTCACAACCTTCACCGTAGAGTCCTGTCTGCCTGGCCACATTTCACACAACTAATATTGCCCGCATAAAGTTCTTTAAGAGCTACTTTTTTTTTTTTTTTTTAAAGTTGAAGCTGGTTTAATGTTACAGAAAAACAGTTGGATTGTGAGGTACTCAGCAAATACCCTGCAGACCTAAAACCCCAAGGTTGGCAGGGGGCGGCTGGGGGAACTCTTCCTCTGTGACAGGATGATTTTGTGGCTAGCATGCTAAAAACCTCATGCAGAATGGCTTAAGTGGTAGGTACTCAATTGATGCTGGTTCCCTCACTTGGTGTCACACAACACTGGAGACAGAAATTCCAAATGGCTACCCAAACAATCTCCTCTGTAAGCTGTACCTACAGCTCCGATCGTGCTTTCTCCTTCAGGAATACAACTGGGACCGCAGGAAAGGGAATATGAACTCCCTCCCTTCAGAGGCTTCTAGTTTTCCTATCGAATAATTTGTAAGCCTCATCACTTTTCACACAAAATCATGGTAAGCACACCAAGTCTCAGCTTACTAAACAGA
Organism: Lontra canadensis; assembly: GCF_010015895.1. Lineage (NCBI taxonomy): Eukaryota > Metazoa > Chordata > Mammalia > Carnivora > Mustelidae > Lontra > Lontra canadensis. The sequence continues at coordinate 6,998,624 of NW_022631044.1, read as the reverse complement.
GAACAACAGCTAAATATATTCAATATATTGAGTAAGTGAAAAACACAAAAATTTCAAAACATATCAGATAAATGCTTCAAAATTATTTTTGAAGTAAACAGGACCCATGTTGCAAAATTAGGTAATTGAGTATATATGAATTCCAGAGCAGACATACTACATACAGCATTTGGTTAAACAAAATCAGAAATATTAAAATAATTAGCTCTATGCAACATCGAATGCGTATTTTCCAGTTCAGATTTAATAGCTTAGAGTGTTAACTAAAAATGTGAACTTTAACCTAAACATACACATTTACATAAAAAGGGAACTTCTAAACACGGAAAAACTAGGGAGAGTAAATAGCTAAAAACCACCATGAGTTAGCACTGAGGTTCATGTCTTAAGGACAATGCCAGGTTTGGTGCATGACAGGAGCCAAAAAGAACCAGGCCAGAGACTCATCCATGAGCTGTGTTCAGTCCCTTATTTTCATACTTGTTTAGGGCGGAAGTTTAACCCGAATGAATCCAGAGCTTATGGAACTCTGAATCTGAGCCCTCAAAGTAAGGCTCACAGGTCCCTCATCAGGGGCAGGGACAGAGACTTAGTGCTTGACAAACAAGGGTAGTGTAAGGGGACGCCAACCCAGGGTCCCATGTGAGCAGAATGCCCAGCCTAGCCCATGCCTGCCTCCCACCTAAGGTCTCCGTTCCTATTCTATCCTGGGCCATGCTCAAACCGGCCAAGGCCCATAGGCCCATAGGCTTGTAACTCCCTTTCCAGTGATTTCTGGAGCCCAAAGAATGAGGAGGACCTTCACGAAAAACTCTACCATTTCCTTGATGAGATGACCAATCTCCTCACTGGGGTGCTCACCATGTGCTTAGGGTCTGTTACCGATGGGGCAGTTAGTCCCTTGGTCCCATCCAAAGACTACCAGCAAGACAGGGGAGCAGGGGAAAGAGAGACAATTCATCCCCCAAACACACACACACTCTTATTGTGTTCTTGGTTGTTTCCTGGTACCCAAAACAAAACCCAAACCCTGAGCATGTAGTCCAGTGTCATAAATTTATATATTATATTTAGAATATATTATAAATTAAATGATCTCTCTCAGTCTAGTTCCTAGCCCACCTTCCCCCCATTGTCCTTGGTTTAGAGGTAAACTGCTAGACTGGGTAGCCACACAAGCCACCAATTCAGCCAGTACCCACAGGCACTGCTGGTTAATCATCTGGAGGAGCTGATTCTGATTCATGGGGGAAGAGGGAGATTCTGCACTTTTTTTTTTTTTTAAGATTTTATTTATTTATTTGACAGTCAGAGATCACAAGCAGGCAGAGAGGCAGGCAGAGCGGGTGGGGGAAGCAGGCTCCCTGCTGAGCAGAGAGCCCAGATGTGGGGCTTGATCCCAGGAGTCTGGGATCATGACCTGAGCCAAAGGCAGAGGCTTTAACCTACTGAGCCACCCAGGCGCCCCCAGATTCTATGCTTCTAACAGCTCCCCAGAGATGCTGACCCTGTGGTGGGAGCTGTGTGGAAGGGAGCTGTGGGCACAGGGGCTCTGGAAATCTTGACTGGCCCAGCCTGTCCCTTACCCTCTAGCTTCTTAGGCCTCCACCCCTTTTCCCTTTGAGGATGAAAGGCACTTTGCTTTAAGGCTCTACCCCAGTGTCAGGAATCCCCCTGGCAATTCTCCCCTGTTCTCACCCCAGCAGATGTCTCATCACTCTTTTAGAGACAGCAGTAAAAAGATATATTAGCCTTTTTTTCTTAAGAAGTACCTTGCCTTAGGAAGCATGGTCTTTCCTTTAAACACTAAAAATTCTGAAGATACTCACTCTACTTCTACAATTTAGAAAAATAATTTTGCTACCTAACTTCCCTCTTCCCTCCCAAAAAAGTATGTTAAGGGGAGAGACAGTGACTCATACTTTTGAACTTTCTGGAAGGAAGAGTATAAAGAAACACACAGGTTCTTTGAAAATATAACACACAATGTCCAAATTTAAACTTTTAGCTTGAACACCATAGTCCCCATGAAGAAGTACCTAAAACTTGATTATTTGTCGAATAACATTTCTAAGACGTAAAGGCAAAAAACATTCCCTGCCCTGCCCACCCCACACCTAAAAAGAAATGTGATTTTGTGCTTCCACATCATGGGTGAAGAATGCCAGTACCCTCTCATTGTTCCATTAATGTGACAAAACAAACAATTAAGCAGAAACTCTGGCAGAGTTCTCAACAAGGTACAAGTTCAGACAATAGCTGAAGGTATTTCTTTTTGGTAAAGAAATGGAGTTGCTCTAACTTGAATGAGGGTTAGGACGCTCTTTGCCATGCACGGATTTTGAAGGAGCTGGAAATTCTGCAGGAGTAAAACTGCATCATAAGAGAACGCTGAAATGCATTTCAAAAACCTGGACAGTGGGGCACCTGGGTGGCTCAGAGGGTTAAAGCCTCTGCCTTCAGCTCAGGTCATGATCCCAGTGTCCTGGGATCGAGCCCCGCATCGGGCTCTCTCCTTGGTGGGGAGCCTGCTTCCTCCTCTCTCTCTCTGCCTGCCTCTCTGCCTACTTGTGATCTCTGTCGAATGAATAAATAAAATCTTTAAAACAAACAACCAAACAAACAAAAAAACAAACCTGGACAGTAAATCAAATTTGTCAAAGAAATGTTTAAAACAGATAAGCAAAAAGAAAATCTACAACCTGTGATCTACCACCCAGAGATTACCACGGCTAACAAAGCAAGAGGCAGTGACTAGGGTCTTGTTGAGCAAAAGAGGGCGATGGATATCCTATTATACTTCACCTGATCCCCATGTTCAGACTCATCTGGAAATGTGCACAGAGTTCAGAACCATCATGGGAGATTCCGGCCCCTACAGAAATGCCTGATGGTCTGGGCAGAAGAGCTGAAATCACCTTCAGAGGAGAGAAAGACCGGGCAGCCAGACTCAGCGAAGTCAAGGAAAAGGAGAAGTGTTTCCAGAAATAACTAAAGCTGCACCTGGACCCAGCCCTATGCCACAAGATCATGTGGCAAAACTGAAAGAACTCTATCACCAGAGGCCAGTGCCTCTGCTATGGAAATCCCCACCCCAGGCTTCGGACGGGGAAGGTGTTTCCTCTGTTTGAGGTCACTGGCAGTCCCAGCATGACGGGGGACTGGAATGAAGAACAGCAGTAAGAGTAAGAGTGTGGCCAACTGGGTGTTCTGGTATGGGTGAGATCGACAGAAATGTCAAGAAAGGTAGCAATGGAAGCGGCTGGACCTGAGTGGGGCGGGGGTGGGGGGGATGGCGGCAGAGAGCTGTGGGACCATGCGTGAATTACCCGATTCCTCTGTGCTTCCGTAAATGGGGATGTGATAACAGTACTTACTTCACAGGCTGCAATGATTAAAGAATGTTAACCACCAAAAGCATATGGAATGATATTGGCCACACGTAAGCACCGTTTTGGCTTTTGCATATTTACTTTCTCCTGCGTTTTCTAAAATAAGCCATTTGAATTTTATCACCAGAAAATCTATTGCTTGACTCCTACACAGGCCCCATCAGTTTGTCACTTGTCACTTTATCTTTGGCCCTTCCTGCCAAGTGGCACAAATTCATCTCCATATGCATACACGCACCCTAGAGTGACCAACTGTCCAGAGTAGGGTTCTTGGTGCTAAAACCAGGGCAGTGCTGGGCAAACTGGAACAGCTGGTCACCTTAATATACACATAAAAGAATAGAGAAGAACACGAGAGACATGCCTGTAACACCACAGCTCAGAAATGACCATAACCATGCTAACAGTGTGATTAAGAGTTCCCTCTGGTCCTTTTGTCACACATATGTTCTAGGCCAAATTCGGAGGGTGATCTGTAGATAGAGTTCTGTATCCTGTTTTCAGCCAGTGCTGTATTATTCGTGTAATTCCTGAACATACTGGGGCTGCATACCCTCTGGTCGTGTAGCCCCCTCTGGTCGTGTGGATGTTCCAAGGGGCTGAACCACTCCCCTATGCTCTCTTACCAACATTTTCAACTCCTATAACTTTAAGCACCACTTCCCATAAATGGCTTTTCATAGGATTACGATCTTCGAATTTCTAGAAGAAATTCTGAATAAAGATGATGAACTTAAAAAAAGATATATATTATCAAATGGCTTTCCAGAAAAAGTGCATTAAATTCTACTCCCAATAGCAGTATATGAAAAATGTCCCCTCACCAAAGCCGTATCAGCATTTTAAAATGTTTCTATTTGATAATTAATAGCAACTGAAAAATGCTATTGTTTCACTGCATTACTTTAATAATTTGTGGGTTTTTAAAAATTTCATGCTTAGCCAACTCTCTTTTTCTTTTAACCAGTTAGCTTGGCATTTTTAAGGTATTAAGTTGTCTGTTTTTCTAGTGGTTGTCTTAAGCGTCTTTTTGGTAATTTTCTAAACTTTTCAGTTTTGTATTAACTCCGAAAGTCATAACTGAGGCAAACTTTTGTGTATGTATATATCTGTTAAATTTGTCTATGGTATCACACAAACAGAAGCTTGGAAACTCATCAGTGATTCTTCTGTAATTCCTTCCAATACTTTGATGTATGGGCAATCCTTTGTTTAGAGAGAAGTTAAATATCCACTCAAGTGTCTGGTTTATTTTGTTAAGACTTTTCTTTTCTTTTATATTTACCTCATAGTTTTGAAATAAAATGGGAGGTGAGGCTCTACATGCGAAGGAAATCATAAAACCCATGGTACAATAGCCTTGTGTTGAAATGAGGAAATTGTTAAGAAATTAAATCCGCAGGATACAAATAGGGGATTTGCAGGAGACCCACTCTCAGTAATGAATCAGCTCATTAAAAAGCTGTACTTGACAATAAATAGGATTCATCAGAACAGGCCAGGGACACTCAATCCTCTTCCCACCCCAGGCCCTACCTAGTCTTTCTAAGTGTTGTTCTGGTGGGCTGTTGGGAGCTGAGCAGAAAGGAAGCGGGATGGAAGCAGAGTCAGAATGGGGTTGGGGTCCTTCAGGCACTTCTGGCCCCAGACCTCAATGGCCAAGAGATTCTACTTCTGCCACTAAATAACAGGCAATAAGGAAGAGCAAGGGGCCTGTCAAGAGTTTAAAACAGCTTTCCCCGCCTCCTTTTCAAAAGGCAAAAGATCCCGGAACTAGCTATTTTTCTTACACAAAGTTATTGCTACAGAGATAAAAACAAGGCAGCATGTTATCCAAAATCATGCCGAACAAAGGGCGCCTGGGTGGCTCAGTTGGTTAAGCGTATGCCTTCGGCTCAGGTCATGATCCCAGAGTCCTGGGATCAAGTCCCACATCGGGCTCCCAGCTCCACGGGGAGTCTGTTTCTCTTTCTGACCTTCTCCCCTCTCATGCTCTCTCAAGTAAATGAATATAAAGTCTTTAAAAAATGTTGAACAGAGCCTTCCACCACCTTTCAGACAAATGCACAAAGATGCAGGACTATAGTGGGAAATGGGGCATCGTTCCCCAACCTGCTCCTCCGGCTCCATCCCCTACTCCTACCTGCTTTCCCAAATCCAGAGCCGAAGAGGGCAATTTTACCTATCCCTGTTGGTTGAATAATCATAGTTGTTTTTTTTTCCCCCCTTTCCCTTTGCAATCATAAACATAATAAAGAGATCTATCAGATAGAAGGATGATTTTTTTGGTGTCTACTGATCTGTGGCCCACTTCTCCAAACAACTATCTCAAATATTCATTCTCTTGTACTACAGGGCATTTAGGCTATTCCCTCTTGGAGAATTCATTCATTCATTTATTCGTTCAATAATTAATCATTGCCAATTGTCAGACTACTCCTGATAATGAAAGCAGAAAGCCAGGGTGCAGTCAGAGAACTCCCGGTTCAAATCCCAGCTCTGGCATTTACCAGCTGGGGAATCCTGAGCAAGCTACTGACTTACCTTCTGCATCTGGGCTCTCATCTCTAAAATGGATTTAAAACCACACAAGGAAAAAACTGTTGCGAGGACTACTTATTTTGTGTGAAAAGTACCCAGGGAAGAAAACTGTAGAATGTCAATCGATAGTGACTGCTGCTTGGGAACAACGCTTTCCCTATGCCACAGGGACCAGAAGGGAAGCGGGGTAGATGTAAAAAATTTTGAAGTCCAGCAAACATTTAAATTCTCATTTACTCCTAGAAAGAGATCAACCACTGTTCAACAACTAGGAAATTATACATCATTATGTTGGGAAAGATGACTCCGCAGACAAATCCCTGGTTTTAAAATGCATAGGCTTCTGGCAGAGAGTGCTGCTTTTACAGGATGGTCAGACACCGGGGGCGGCTGTGGGCACCTGCACAGGCCCCTCGTCTGATGGAATCCTGGAGGCCATTGTGCATGGACACGAACAAGGGCTTATCAATTGCAAAGAAGCCTTAATAAGCCCCCAATCCAAGAATTGCCTCTGGGCCAAATGTGAGGAACACACACTATCTGAAGACAGATTTTTTTTTTAAGATTTTATTTATTTATTTGACAGAGAGAGATCACAAGTAGGCAGAGAGGCAGGCAGAGAGAGAGAGGAGGAAGCAGGCTCCCCACTGAGCAGAGAGCTCGATATAGGGCTCGATCCCAGCTCCCTGAGATCATGACCGGAGCAGAAGGCAGAGGCTTAACATGCTGAGCCGCCCAGGTGCCCCTGAAGACTGATTTCTTATCACTATTTCACAAAGGATTATTCACCTGACTCACTGGAAGAGAGAGGCATACTCCTCCGCCCCTCTCCTGGCGGGTCCTAGACATTCAAGGGGACGGGACTCTTTCCTCCATGTGGGCACCTCAGTCCCACATCTCTGTGCATTTCTGTCTGATACTAGGATGGCTAGGATCCGTGAGGCATCTCGATTATTTCAATTTTCTGGCACACCAAAACCCTTCCGATCACAGGGAGACTCAGGGAAGGCAGAATCCAAAGGACACAATATTCAGGTGCTGGCCAGCACAGTTTCTTCCCTTTGTAGGAATCGAAACAAAATTTCTGAAGCACTACATTTTCACATTATGCTACTTCTGTGTCTTTTTCTTAGGCAAGTTTATACCAATCATAGACTTTGATTCCTTTTCTGAACAAGATGAGAGACTGCCTTGGGCTGGAGTTGACTCTAGCAGCAAGTATAAAACTGAGAGGTCTATGACCAGGACTTGGCCACAGTCCGAAGTCTCTCTCCATCACGGGCCCCTCTGGAGATATCACCATGTACCCTGCCTTGACCTCCCTCATTCCATCCCAGGTTCTTCTCCAGCCTCAGATCCAAGTGTCCAGCACAGCAAGTCCACAGCCACAGCTCCACACTCTCCACACTCTTTGCTTCCCACCTTCAATCCCCGTAGACCTCAAACATCAGTAAGTCAGGCCTCAGAGGCCTCTGCCCCACTCGGTCCCAACCTGACCCTTCACATTGTTTGTAGGGTTGCATAAGGAAGGCAACTTGCTCCCTCTTTTGCTCGCACAGCCCTAGGCACTCTCCAGGATCTACACCCCACAAGATGGAAATCAGAAACCTGCCACACCAACTCTCCCACCTCCCACCCCATCCTGTCACCTCCACAGCTCCCACCCCTCCCTGCCTCACCTCTGTCTCTCTTGGGCTCCTTTGGTGGCCCGACAGTCTCTCTGCCTCTGACCTCAAGTCTACCTCACACACCATACTCTATTCCACTTCCAGCAAGTCACTGACCCACTCTCAATCTCCCTATTTCCTTTTGAGTAGGAGGGGGCGCCCACAGCACCCATTTCATAGGTCTGTCAGGACCATTAAAGAGCATTAGGGGTATCAGGCACCTGGCATAGTGGCTGGCACAGACTGACGAACTCAGATCTTTTCGCCTTAGAGTTGGAAGCCCTGCTGGGGCCACGCCACAGCCCATTACATACCTTCAATGGCTCCCCGCTGCTTACAGAGTAATTAACTCAGCTTTCAAGGTTCTTTCTTCCATCTGCCCCAAGCCACTTTTTTCTAAATTTTACCTTTCCAACCGCTCCTTTTCTCCTCAAATGATCTTTTGCTTAAGCTGATGCCTGCTTCATCCTAGAAGCCGACAGTTTGAGATTTGGAATCAGACTATCTTGGGTTCAAATCCTCACTCATTTCCTACTTTATGAGTCTCCCTGGGCAAGTTATTTAAATGCTCCAGGCCTTCGTTTTTGTAGCAGGAAAAAAGTGGTTATGACGATTAAATGGGATAACCAGGGTGACAACTTGGCGAAGTGCCTCCTGTGGTACAGTGAGAGCTGAAAAAGCACCGATTACTTTTCCTTCCAATTCTCCATCATCCTCTTGCTTTATAGCTCACATGTTACCTAGCTCTGCCTAAAACACCTCCTCCTCTACAGAGCTAAGCCTGTCCTTCAAGGCTCAACTCAAATGTTACCCTCTCCATGAGGGTTTACTTGAAACCCACCCATCTAACTAATCTCCTTTCCCTTCCAAATACCTACAGTACATGGCACTATTCTTGGACATTTCACGGTAAAAGATCCATGTGGTCACCCTACTGCAAGATGTCTTCTCTTTGACTGACAACGTTTATGGAGAGGCCCCATGTCTGATTCATCTTTGTGCTCTCCACACAGTCCTGCATATGGCAGAAAGTTGGTAAATATTTGCTGAGTGAAAGAACACATTTTTGGAGGAAAGGCAAGAGGGAGTTCCAAGCTTTGAAGACTAAGGACCCAGCACCACTGTGTTACTGAGCAACAGGACAGAGATGGATTTGTCCTGGGACACACTAGAGAAGTAAAGAATGTTTTATTCCTAAGGAGCACTGAAGCCAAACTATACAAAGTAAAGTGAAGTCAGCCTCCTCCTGTCTACTCCAAGTGAAGCATGGCTACCTCTTCAGAGCCAAGACTAGTCGCCATTTTAAACAAATAAGTCATGCTGCCTCTGGGCGCAAACAGCCCTCAATGCTTCAGTCCTGAGGGGAGGGACTCTTGACTATCATGCACTTGAAAAATTAGATCTTTGATCCCAAGAGGCTATTCTAAACTTCTAACCAGGCCTGTCTGCTTAGCAGTTTGCTCCTTAAAAGCATGTGTTGGTAGCAAGTACAGCTGCATTCTTAATCACTTACACCCCACAACCAACTAAAGATAGCTTGAAGAGGTCTGCCATATGCCAAATTCTTCTTTTAAATAAGAACACAAGAACCGTTCATGCAAGAACAATTCAGTCACGGCCATCAGAAAAGAAAAAAGGAAAAGGACTTGACTTTTCTCGGTTTTGAATGAAACACTGAAGTAGAAAAATTCTGATAGAGAAATAGAGACACACTGCATCCTGGCACCCCCATTCACCAGCTTAGATCATCTTACATGACCTGGCTGGAAGCCCAACACTGATGAGAATCCTGAAGACGATCCAGTCCTGCCAGAAATCAGCCAATGATGGTGCCAAAGAATAAACCCAGCCCACAGGACCATCATACTGAACAAATGACAAGGTTAACTTTTCTCACTGGGAACCAGAGTGGGCTTGGATCTACCTCTCTTCTTCTATCCAAACCCTACCAGTCCATCAATGCAAAGCTCAATTCCTTTCTCTTCTTGAAGCTTCTCAGAACTGCTGAACCCAAGATAATCTCCCCTTTCCCTCCACCAAATTCCTATAAGGTTTCTGTCACCCTTTTTGGCCCTTTGCTCTCAATATAAGGTAATATGTGATTATATTTAATTCACAGATCCGGTCTTTTTTTTAAAACTTATTTTATTATTTGAGAGAGAGCACGCACGTGCACGCATGTGAGCAGGGGCTGAGAGAGTCTCAAGCAGACTCCGCACTGGGCACAGAGCCTGAACTCACAAACCCAAAATCACAACACGAGCAGAAACCAGGAGTCAGACGCTCAACCAACGTAGCCACCCAAGCACCCTGTCCTTTTGGCCTCTCTACATTGCCAACTTCTGGCAGGCAGGAATCTTAGCTAGATTTCTTTAGACATGTCACTTCCTCCAAACGAACAGCCCCTGACAGGCCCATGCCCAACACGGTAGAAGGTACAGGTATGAATACTTTTCCAATAGAGCCACTGATGTACAACCCTCGTGACATCAATATTAGCCCTTATCTACTGGCTTTCTCAGGGGTTTAGCACTCTTCTGTCACTGTGGGTCCTCCACAGTTCTCCTCCTCATGCCCTCCTCAATAGTTACAGGACATTTTAAGTAAATCAAGATTGGGTGATACACTGGTATAAATATTTAGAGCTGACCTGGTAAAATTCGATAGTCTTATTCCTTGTAACTTTTTATTCCTACATGAAAAATGGCCACTTGTGCTTAGTTTTCCACGTATCAAGGACTACTGCATCTGCAAACTGGGCCAGAGCTGGAGAACATTCTGATAGGGTCAAAAGCATTTCTGCTCTTCCTGCCATCATCCCCTCCAGGACCACCTGTCCTGCATCTCCACCATCTAGACAGGTTGCTCTTAGGGCCTAAATGTGTAGCGGCATTGCTGGGGTTTCTTTCCTTTGTTTCTGTTCTGTGTTGGACCCTATTCCCTCGATTTCATGGTGTTCTCTTTTCCTTTCTCCCTTGCTCTGATGCAATGTTCTTCTACTCCCTGTTTTTGGTTCACACTGCATCTGGAAACCCTGCCTTTCGGATCCTGTACCAAAAACTTCCATCTATCCCACCCCCAACTTTGCACCACCCACCCAGGCACGCAGTTCGGTTTCAGCTTTCTCCACTCTGCTAAATCAGCATTCACGCGGTGGCATTCCATCTTGTAAAATTTGGCTGAGATCTCTCTGGGAGGTTTCTGGGTTTATAATGTTTTTATTCCTTATGTCATTTTATTAGAGCTTTGGGAGGAAGCAGAGATATATACACTTGTTCAATTTACTACATTCAACCAGAAGTCAACAACTAATGTTTACAAGCAGAATTACAAGGTCAGTCATCATGTCTCCTACCATTTTTTTCCCCTTCTAGCATCAAATACAAAGTCTTGCAAGTAGCAAGAGCTCAAGAAGTATTTGCCAAAAGCGTTGGGTCAATATTTTAATTAACTAAATGCAAACATTTAGACCACCCACAGATTACTACATTTTAGATTTTATTTATTTATTCAACAGAGAGAGCACACAAGTAGGGAGAGCAGTAGGCAGAGGGAGAGGGAGAAACAGGCGCCCCGCAGAGCTGGGAGCCCAACCAGGGGCTTGATCCTAGGACCCCAGGATCATGACCTGAGCCAAAGGCAGATACTTAACTGACTGAGCCACCCAGGCACCCCTCAACCACAGATTGCTAACTGCAACTCAGAGAATTAAAACAAACATATTAATTTTTTTTCCAAGGTAATTCTGAAGGCACACTGGTCTCCTAGGAACTCAGACATCACTAGGAGAGTCAGTGGCTTTATGCAGCCCTGCAGCTGCAGGAACTCACCTTCTGATATACTCTGGAAATTTCTTTATACTACAACAAAACAAAGCAAAAAAAAAAAAAATCTTTAGAAATGATTATGCTTATTTTATTATTTTACTTTTTGCCCCAACAGCAGTAAATAAACACCAATGCTGGTGGAACTCTAAAGTTCTTTGCATTCAAGATAAAGTCACTAATACTTAAGATTCTACTGTATTCAGGTACTTTCTAAGCACTACTATACATCAGAGAAAAGACAAAGGAGGTTCCTGCTCATGGATAGGAAGACAGACCATGAATATGTAACTCAACAGCGATTAAATCCTGCAGATTTCAACCTGGGTGATGTAACAGGGTGACCAGAGTCAGGGAAGGCATCCAGAGAAGCTGACATTTAAACTCAGATACAATTATGAGGAAGGAGCCGGTGATGGGAAGGACAGAAGGAACAGCACTTTAGTCAGAGGGAATGGCCAACACAAAGACCCTGAGACAAGGAAAGAGCTGGCCTGCTTCCAAGAGAGTGGTACCAGATGAGGAGAATGATCGATCCAGGCTGTCACAGGAATCTGGGGATTGGCAAAGCAGGTGTGAAGTTCCCAGGGAACAAGAGACACGAAACAGTGTGGTTTCTGTAAAGATCGTTTGACTGCTCTGCAGAAAACGTATTATACAGGGGGCAAGTGAGGGGCAGAGTGCCAGAGGGCTCCACGATGCATCAGGGGAGGGATCGTGCCGCCTGGACCAAGGGAGGTAACTGCAAAGAGAAAGAAGGACAATTTCATTCTGTCATGAAAGAACAACCACTTTGTTGATGAATCAGATGCAAACAGGCAGTATAGGAAAGTCGGATCAAAGATACCATGAGATCTGGGACCTGGACCTCGGAGGGAATGGTGGTGTCATTTGTCAAGACAGGGAAGGTTGGGTGAGTGGGCTGCCCACTTTTCAGGGATCAGAACTTGTTTCAGACATTTAAGTTTAGATGCATGCTAGACATCCATGTGGCGGCACCAGACACATCTGGAGTTCTGGGAATGGCCATCCTGGAGAAACTAATCTGTGAGTCATCTGCACATAGACAATATGCAAAGCCATGGGACTAGATTCCACTCAGTAAAGCCTGTAGAGAGAGAAAAGAAGGCAGCAGCTTTGAGACCCCAGCACCGAAGTGGGTGTAGCCTTATTAGTGAAGGAACAGTAATTCCTATCATAGTTTACTATACAATCATAGCACCTTAAGACACACTGGAAGTTAAACTCACACCTATATTATTGCCCGAATTAGAGTAATGGAATCCTACAAAGTAGCTGCATCCGAAGAAATTCTCTAAAAATTCGGAAATTATTAAAATCAATAGGCATGGTACAGCTATGCAAAGAACTGTAAAGTTTTTATCGACTAAAAAAGGTTAGACAATGATGCGTACATTTGGTCAAAAACTGAGAAACAGAAACGGAATCTATCATGTTTGGGACTTTCTACATAACTTCTACCCCAAAATTTTATCAGCACAATCCATGCCTTTTGCCAATACTGCAACAAGTAATTTGGAAAAAGGCCCCAAATACATCCCCCATGTATTTATATATCCCTCAAAGCCAAATAAAAAGCATCAGACTTCACTGAAGGCCTGGACGTCCCGGCTGGGCACTGGTTGGGCACTATGGTCACTTGGTGAGTGTCAACACAACTTCCAAAGCAGCTAGCCTCATCATCAGTTTCTGAAAAGGGATGTTCATGCTACTCGTGCTCCCCTTCATTGTTTGAAGGATTGTGTGTAGGCAGGCAACCCTGTCACATGAAGTGAAAATCTGTAATCAAATACACTCACAAAATTAATCACATATATTAAGTATATTAATAAACTGCATGGTGAATAGGTATAAAAATAAGTTTCTACAACTTGTCTATGACCAAAGCAAATGTTTTAAAAGTCTTTCTGCTCTATTGGATGGCTTTGCAGGCTCAGCAAGGGCAACTTTCTCAGGGACTGTTCTCAAGGAGCACATATGACTTAATGCCGTCCTTCATACCATTCAATCAGCAGCTGCTGCTGGGCTCCTACCATGCCAGGTGCTGCACGCAATAACCAACCAGGCATATGCCCTGACCTCCCAGAACGAAATAAACCCTACTGTGCACAGAGTGGGTCCTGGGGTCTCTGGGAGCTGTAGAGTCAATACACCCAAGTCTGGGAACACAAGGTCACGGAGCAGCCACCTGTATCACAGAGTACAGGTTTTTAGTCTACAAAAACCCCATGTCCATTTCTTATAAATGCACACAGTTCAGGTACCCCAGGCACCACCTCCCCAGCTCGGACATCTGCCAAACAAATCCCCCCACCCCCCAGCAACTGGCCCAGGAGACCTCTGGAGGAACCTCCGCTGGACCAACCTCACTTAGCTCCAGACACGCACTCGCTGACAGACTGGGAGCTCCCCGGGGCAGAAACATGATGTTAGGGTGTCTGAAAGGCTCAGTCGGTTAAACGTCTGCCTTCAGCTTGGGTTATGATCCCAGGGTCCTAGGATGGAGTCCCTGCTGAGCAGGGAGCCTGCTTCTCCCTCTGACCCTCCCCCGTCTTGTGCGCGCGCTCTCACTTTCTGAAATAAATAAAATCTTAAAAAAAAAAAAAAAAAAGAAACAGGATGTTATAACACAATTAGAATATTGACAATAATGGCAGCTTGCTAATATTTACCCCTTGTGCTTTCTTCTGTGCCAGGTGTTAGCTCATGTCACTGTGCACACACCAGCCCATCTTCCAGAAGAGAAAACTAAGAAGGCTTGTAGTCTCTTAGCTTCTTCAGGTCACATAGCTAACAAACGGCAGAATCGGGGCTCCACTTGCCTCCTACAGCACCGTCAGCTCGGTAGACAAAAGACGGTCCAAGGAGTCACCCAAATACTGGTTTCAGCTTTCCTTTTATCACTCAAATAGCAGTTAACAAGGGCCAGGTGCCACACGCCTTCCTCAGTTTTTCCTCTTGCTTAGATCTTAGTTTATTCTGGCCTCAAATATGACACTGAAACATTTAATGGTGATTCCTTTTTCCTTCATCATGAACTTGTCACAAACGCAAACTGTGAATGACTGTCCAAAAGAGTGGGTCGAAAACTCCCACCTCCCCCAGTTACATCCAATACACACACCTGAACTTAATGGGACTTCAACACACCCCCAAAAGATTAATCATCACCACAGGGCTCCCGAGAACACAAAAGGCTATTTTGTGGGAGTAACGCCGCACTGCAATCTTCTCTTCTATGATTACACCTCATTTTATAACAATGTGCAGACATTTGGTTGGAGCAAGTATAGTAATTACATTTCTCACTTTGAACTAATTTAAGCAGCTACATCTGAGCTCCTCCACAAGTCCTCAGGCTCATCTACCCGCCCCCCCCCCCCCCCACCCAGGGCACTCCTGTTTGAGGGGACCCAGGGCCTCTCTGCTGAGTGACTATTGCCCTTTCCTTTGGGAACTCTTCTAAATTCCTACCGAATCCCCCCAGCGGACCCCCATGATGGACAGCAGGCCCACGACCCTTCCTCCCAGGCACTCACGTGGATGACCCCTGTGGTAAGAGAAAACAGCCAGGCCAACCACACTCTTTCACTACGCAGTTGTGACCTGGGTCTAACTCCCAAGCCTCGGGATCGTTCTCCGTTCTCGGGCCAAGAGGTTGATGGGCACTCCCTGGGGCTGCTAACTGCCCTTAGGTCAGAAAAGCAAGCACCTCAGCCCTGGGCAAAATGCCAGAGCCACAAACACCACCCCAGGGCCAGAAAACCCCAACTTGTATCCCAGAGAAAAGGTGGGAAAACAGGATTTCCTAGTCCTCTCCACCCAAACCTACAAACTTTCTAATCCTCCTAAAGCCTTCTTCTTATTCACTCTTGATGGTGGTCAAGAATAAATAGTAAGTTGAAATGTTAAAAACAGCAAGAGGAGGGGCGCCTGGGTGGCTCAGTGGGTTAAAGCCTCTGCCTTCGGTTCAGGTCATGATCCCAGGGTCCTGGGATCGAGCCCCGCATCGGGCTCTCTGCTCAGCGGAGAGCCTGCTTCCCTTCCTCTCTCTCTGCCTGCCTCTCTGCCTAGTTGGGATCTCTGTCTGTCAAATAAATATTTAAAAAACAAAACAAAACAAAAAAACAAACCCCAAAACCAGCAAGAGGAGCCATGTGCCCCCTTCCTCCTTCCCTCAGATCCAAGAGCCTAGTTTTGTTTGGTGGGACCCAATGTTCTATCTGCTCCTGTCTGTGCACCCACCTGTCTCAAAGACTGCACGAAGCTTTCAGAGAGGAAGTGACAGGGGCCTAAGTGGTTGTGGAAATGAAGGTAGTCCCTCTGGGGGTGGGGGGGGCTTGCGGAGAGGGGAACTTGCAGAGGGGGGATGGGAGGTTGGGGGAAGGTAGCACCACACACTTGAGAATGTGTCATTTCACCTTTTCTGGGCTAGGCGACTCAGCCCTCCTGGCTGCAGGTGAGAGGCCAGAAACAGTTAACATCAAATTCTTCTTTGTTGGGAGCAAACCTGTTCCGCCAGAATGGCCTGATAAAGGGAGCCACCACTTCCTTCGAGATAAGATCCACCTTTCCTGAGAGCTCAGACCCACAAATTAGGCAGGGCTCTCTCTACCAAGCCACCTGCCCAGGCAGCTCTCACCGGCTTCTGATCCAAGTCATGGGACACGACTTGGGGCAGTGGAAAATTTCGTCTTTCTCAAACGGGGCACTCAGCTCCTTTATTCATCGTTCAAAGACCCACCACGGAAGGTCTCTGACCTCATAGCTAATGTGAGCTAACGATGAGAAAACTCACAAGTCACAATTTAACAGAAACCTCACATCTGGGGGCGCCTGGGTGGCTCAGTGGGTTAAAGCCTCTGCCTTCAGCTCAGGTCATGATCCCGGGGTCCTGGGATCGAGCCCCACATCGGGCTCTCTGCTCGGCGGGGGGCCTGCTTCCTCCTTTCTCTCTGCCTGCCTCTCTGCCTACTTGTGATCTCTGTCAAATAAATAAATAAAATCTTAAAAAAAAAAGAAAGAAAGAAAGCTCACATCTGTACGTGTGTGGGGTGGTGCGAGGGGGGAGAATAGGATTAATACCTCCGCCTGAATTCAAGGAAAACCCCATATGCAGTGAAAACCCATCAAATGATAATCTTAGGGCCATTTAAATGATCCTCGTCAAGTAAAGATGCCATGTGCGGGGGTGGAGGGGCTCTCATCTATTGCTGTGTGGCCACAGATGCAAGAGAGCTGCTGATAAATCAGAGGTGGATACATACATAGCATGCAAAGCTTCCCTCAGCTTAAGGCTTGGGGCGGGGGTGCTGCCTATTTAAAGCAATTTTATGCTGAGTCTTTGTGTACAGTGACTGTCACGCACACCCGCATTCATGTGCTTTGCAAATCTAGATTTTGGTGTCTGGTTAGCTTAAATCAAAAGATCAACGTGCATTTATTCTCTCCGGCTGGCTAACTCACTTGTCCTTGTACCTCTGAAGACACCGTATCTCCTCATGCTTCCCCTTGGAGGCAGGTAACCCCAAAACTCTATTTTGAAGATATTTCTCCCATTGGAGAAGTGCAACACTTTGACAGTCATTTTCCTCCAGAACAAATAATAAAAATTGCTGAAAGCCAGACAAGAAAGCCAGAGGACTAAAAAGGGACAGGAAAAAAAAAAGTTACCAATGTTTATGATCTAGCTCATGTAGGGAGGGTAACTCCCCAATAAGCCACCCACCCAGGCAGGGCCCCCTTTTTTCGTCTTTCTGGTTTCTTTGCCAGAGTCCCCTCCAGAACCTTGCATAGTCACACATCTTGGCACAGCCTAGGAGAATCTCAGTATTCAATGAATCAAATAGATGAGGAGCTCTAGATCCTCCACGCCCATCCACTAGGCCAAGACAGGATTAATCAGTGTGTTTGCAGCTCCAGAGTTAGGTGGATAGTTTCTCACCAAAACCGTCATAGGGGCCCCTCTCCTCTCTTGCTGGTTTCCACTTTGGAGTGGCTTTTCAGAGGGGCAGGTCAGGCCCCCTTGGCAAGATGAAACTGCTTCCTGGATGCCAGCTGCAGTCACATACTAGGGACCTCAGATGTGGCCGACGCCACGGCAGACTGTCACGTGCCGTGTCTGACTGAATCCTCACGAGCCTCCTATGATTAGTACCATTTAAGAAACGAAAACACCAAAGTTTGGAAAGATGAAAAATGCAGTATAAGGGACAGTCGGAATTTGAAACTGGCTCCCTCGCCTCTGAAGCGGAGGCGGTTTTCATGATGCCACAGAGATTCCCTGTCGCCTTCATCTCTGAACCGGTCACAAAGCTCTAAGCCAATCGCATCATCCAGAGCCAGAGGCCCAGGAACTGGTCAGATTTTTTGAAATTCTTCTTCAGCCCACAAATATCGCCCTAATATTGGCTTTCATCATCAGCCTTCTTTTTCAACTACACTCTACACGACAGACAGTGGTTCCCTCAAAATTCATAGGTGCTACTGACACAGCACCTCTTCGTGGACCCATCAATTTATGTACATACACCATCTGAATTAATACATAAAACAGCCCAGAAAAGTAGATACTGAGGTCCCTTTTTTTACATGTGAGGCTTTGAAAGGTTCAGGTAATTCACCCCTGGTCTCATGGCTAATAACCAGCAGAGCAGAGTTCACACCTGGGTCTGCTTTAGGCTAGAAGCACGCCAGCTCACAGCAGGCACTAGCCACACATGGCCATGAGCACTGCAAACAGCTCGTCCCCATGAGATGTGGTGCACGTGGAAAATGTGGCATTTCAAAGACGTGGTAGAAAAAAAATGCACAATATTTCACTAATAATTTTTAATATTAAAATCACCTGTTTGTATTCAATTTTTTCTTTAAATACTGCCACCAGAACATCTAAAACGACTTCTGGGGCTCATGTTTTATTTCTACTGGATAGCACTGGTCTAAATCCTCTGGTTTTTACCAAGAAGCCCCTACTGCCTTCCTGTAACATAGCTCTGAGCAATTCGCACCTTGGATGTTATTTTAAAAAAAAAGAATAAACAGCCTCACCTCTAGTAATGGGAATTATGTTTCCTGATGAAGACTAATAATAATTTTAAATGCGGGGGCAGGGGGAGTTTCTAACTCGTGCTGGTACCAGAGAATCTGCAAGCAGTCTACACTGGCGGCCACTCCTCCCTGCCCACGCTGGGCTCGTCAGCATGTCGGGGCACCTGGTATACCTTCTCAGGCAGAGGCTCTTTTCACATCGCTGTTTGTACTCCCTATTCCAGTTCTTAACCTAACTAAAAATGGTTCCAAATCAAATCAAAAGATGACCTAGCTTTTTTCTCCTAAGAATGAGGCTTTTATAGGTAAGAAGTTAGGTTGAAAGATGTCACCCATGGAATCTCCGGTGACAGCAAAAAGAGCCTGCCGCACTTCCATACCGTTATCCCGAGGAATGGCTGTCAGTGTGGGGTGCCAAGCTGGCATCGGGATGGGGTTGTGGCCGCCACAGGACTTGAGGCTTCCCTGTGCCTTTGCTGGGGAAAACCTGCCAGCGGAGGCTCTTGACCCTACTGCAACAGCGAACTTAAATGGTTCGTTCCCTCTCAGGGTTGTCGGTTTGTTTTAATCACCATCATCAGCTGCAGGACCTAACCCATTTCTAAACTGATTGCTTTCCATGTGCCAGGCACTGTGCAAAGCATGTGATCCACATTATCTCAACTAATCTTCCTGCAATTCTTTTAAGGAATTCCTCTCCATAAACGAGGAAATCCCAGCTCTGGACCCAACTCTGGACCCTGGCCAAGACTCACTGAACCACAGGCTCTGAAAAAGCAACACTACAGAAGGAGCCCAGGGAAGAGTGGGCCTGCCCTCCTTCCCTGGCCTTCCTGTGATAACCCTTCCACTTGCCATGGGGAGGGCAATTCGGTCAGCTGCAAAAGTGCTAACATGGCATTATTTCATAGTTACTGAAATTACCTGCTCTTAAACAGCACTCCCACACAATGACATGACAAGACAAATGGCATGTTTACCTGTATGCTGTAACTGGCCACACATGTACAAGTTATGTGAAGTAAATGGCGTGAAGGGACTTGAGAAACTAATCTGCAACAGGGGACAAAAGGTACCAATGGAATGTTGGCCTGAACAGCTCATTTCCTTGCCTTAACTGGCGTCTATCTTGGTGTTAATTGACTCTGAGTTAAGAACCTTTCATAGAAGTCGAGGAAAACTGACCTTTGGAGGGCCGGTGACTTGTTGGGTAAATATGTCTTTATGGACTTCATAAAATGCAGATTGTGTAAACACATACTCAGGAACTATTAAAAGCACTGGGTGGCTGAAGTAAGGCTCAAAGGTGGCCTTGAAGATTCCTGAGTACTCAGTAGGTGGACAATTACGAAAATGAACATCAAGGATATAATTACAATTTAGGAAGTGGATCTCCTGACTGAGCCAGGGCGTCTGGGAGGGGGAGGGGTGCTGCAGACACGTGCATTTTTAACAAGCCTGCAGACGGCTGACTGACTAGGTGGCCCAGGACCAGCTCTGAGACACACCGACTTCAATGCTATTAGCAGCTCATTCCCCTTCTTGCCTGTCCTTCCGCACCTGTGCCGAAGAGTACCAGCCAGGGAATACAAAAGACTAGAGTACCTCACCTAGAAGTGGAGAGTTCATTTGGGAAAGGCGGGAATGCCCGTCCCCATCCATGCCCACCACATTAAAAGCCAAGAGGATATAATATCTAAGTGCTCAGGCTGGCAAAAAGGAGGCCCTGTGACAGGGAGAGACGTCTACTCCTCTAAACCCCACAGCAGCTGAGGGTGAACAATACATCTATTAAAAGAAAAATTGAGGGCACTGGGTGGCTCAGTTGGTTAAGCGACTGCCTTCAGCTCAGATCATGATGCTGGAGTCCCAGGATCGAGTCCCACATCAGGCTCCCTGCTCGGCAGGGAGTCTGCTTCTCTCTCTGACCCTCTCTCCCCTCATGCTCCCTCTCTCTCTCAAATAAATAAATAAAATATTTTAAAAAAGAAAAGGAAAAATCGAGGGTGCAGGCGCAGCACGAGTGGCATGCATTTTCGATGCAAACAGCCTGGAGCCTTTCTATGTACAGACCACGCACACCCCCCACCAGACTGCACAAAGAGAGGCAAAGAGCACATGTCTAAGAGTTGGCTGCATCCAGAAAAGCGCCTCCAATTCTGGTCCCCCAATTTCTTGGAGATGGTTGAACTTGAACACGGATAAGGAGACAGGGATGATGCCTGGCCAGCAGAACGGTGCACACACAGCCTTCGTGCATCAGCAGGGCGGTCAGAACAAGAGAACCGGTTGTTGCTGCTGTGGACAGCGGTTCCAGAGGAGGCTCTGCCGACAAGCAGAGCCGCATGCCCAAGTCACTGGGCACGTGGGTTCCTTATCACGGAAGTGTCCAAGCAGAAACTGAAGGGCCACTCAGCGTGGTGGAAGGGGGAGGAAGAGGGTGTGCTTTCATACAGACAACTGTGCCCTCGACCATGAATAACCCTATCCCCAAGAGCTTATCACAGCAGCTCATCATAACATTTGTTTTTTCTAGTGGACACAGAGATTACCAAATTAAGTATCAAATGCGGTGATGTGGTGACTTAAGTATTCCCAAGGCCAGCAAGTGTCAAATCTATAAACAGTTTATGAATG
This sequence comes from Lontra canadensis, assembly GCF_010015895.1. Taxonomy (NCBI): domain Eukaryota; kingdom Metazoa; phylum Chordata; class Mammalia; order Carnivora; family Mustelidae; genus Lontra; species Lontra canadensis. Next base: position 6,977,492 of record NW_022631044.1, on the reverse strand, counting down.
AGTATAAATTTTCAACAATCAAGAATGAGTACTTGTTGGTAAGAGTTACCGTGTGGTTTACTGAAAATTTCCCAAAAACTATATAAAAAGTTGCCAATATTCCTGCTCTAGGGGCACGCCACCTCAGAAATGCTAACAATCCGATTTACATCAACATCCTACTAGTAAAACCACTTAAAGAGAGAACCGTCAACTCTTAAAAACACCAAAAAGGGCCTGACATCGTCAAGGAGCAAGTTGTTTTCTTGTAGCCATGCGCTACAGCACACGTTCATTCTCACACATCTGAATTTGATTCTTAATTTCACCTGCCAGTTTAGCAATCTGCTGGTCTCCAAATAGGAGAAAGGAGGAAGAGAGAACTGGCTTGTTTGGTTTTCACATGTGTGTTAGTTAGTACACTCTTTTGCATTATTATCCCATGCGGGATAAGAATCAGCATTCTTGTTTTACCCAAGAAGCACCGAGGCTCTCGGGATAAGAAGTGCTTGCCTAAGGCCATATTGGTTGGTCACCAGTGAATGAGTGGATCCTCAACCCTGGTCTCCCCGGCTAGGAGGGGCTCATTGCCCCACCATCCAAAAATCAAGACCAGCTGTGGTGGTAGCGCTCCTGCAAAGCTGTTTGGACCTTAAGCCCTTTCTCAGAGGTTCCAACCCCTTGTCAAGACACTAGTCTAAAAAGAAATGCACAAACTCAAAGTCAACTGCAGGAACCTTTAGAAGCCGCAAGACTGAGCGCCACTGGAGTGATCTCAGATTCACTTGCCTCAACTTCTGTGAAGGAAGCTTTTTTGAGGGGAGGAGCAGAAGAGGAGATGGAGGGGACTAGGGATTGACAGGAAACGAGAAATCTACAAAGGAGGATTCTAATTGGCAGATTGAGAGTCCCAGACAGTCATGCTCAAGCTGCCATTTTTCTGGAGTTCTTATTAAGTCATTAGTTGACTTCAGTCCCATTTTTTTGGTTTGATTTTTTTAAATTGTGGAAAAAATATATAACATAAAATTTTATCATTCTAACCATTTTTAAGTGTATGGTTCAGTGGCACTGAGTACATTTACATTGTCGTGCAAGACTGTGTCCCATTTTCTTCTGGTTCTGGGTGACAAGCTATAGTCTTAAAACCTGGCATCAGTTTTTGTTAGAGACATCTGTTCTAAGTCAATGTATTTTCATTTCTAGGTAAAAGCATATGATTCTATAACTCTGTTTTCCTTTAGATTTGAGCAAATACGGGTCTCACATTAGCAAAGCTTTGTCAAAAATCAAATGCAAGAAATATTCTTGTTTCCCGCAAAATAACTGGTTCCATCCACTAAAGAAAACAAAACAAAACAAAACCTATATTTACTACTTTAACTATTAAAATAGCTAAATACGTATCCTAAAAGCAACTGTGTTACATTACCAAGTTAATAGGGCTGTCAAAGTTTTAGCTAAACCTCTTTTTAAAATTAAAAAGTCATAATTTACAGCAGCTGTAGGTGATTTTTCATATGCTTTAGAATTTATTAAAGACCTCTTGGATCAACAATTAGAATTTATTTTTTGTCCCTTATGATCTTACTTCACATGTAACAACAATTTGGTATCTTCCTCCCTTAGTAATTATTTGTTATCCAACATAAATGAGGTGGAACCAAGAAGGAAGGGCAGGAATAGAAGGAGGAACACTTCTCAGAACATTCCCGTTCAGACATGGAGGTGTGTTGCCTTTGGAATACCCTCCAAAATGGCAGAGTAGGATAAATTAATGGTAGTGACAAATTGGGAAGGTTGGAGGAGGGGCTTTATTATTATTTTTTAGATATAACTGACATATACCATTATGTTAGTTTCAGGTGTATGGCATGATTCGGTATTCGTAGATACTATGAAATGATCATCACACAATAAATCTAGTTAACGTCTGTCACCCAGGATCTTTAAACAGAGTAAATTTTCCCTAGTCAATACCATCTTGGTTGGTTACAACCCTCTAGGTTTGACTGCTTCCCAGCCTATCCCCTACTTCCCTCTTCCAAATCCTGATTAGTCTGAGGCACATTAGAATCTCCTGGATTTGCTTTAGTAAGGACACCAAGATGGAGGTGAAATTCTAATTCCATTTGTCCAGGGATGAGAAAGGTTAAGACTGTAAAGCAGGAAGGGCACTGCATCCTAAACAGCATCCCAAACCAACCCTGGGCCTCTGTTCTACTGATAAACTGTCCTTATTAGGACAGATTGGAGGGCGGGGGGCGGGGTCTGTTTCAGGTTGTACACCAGGAGTGATGGGTGGACTGCACCTACCTAATTCTCTAGGTCACTGCTGTGCTGCTCATTGTGGAATAACAGGAACATGGAAGGGGGATCCATCATTTACAACCAAATGATCCGAATCATTTGGACAATTCAGAAGCACTGAACTAGGATCTTCAGGCTCACAAGGGACCCTTTCACTTTCTGACAGAAAGAATGCCCAGCTGAAGGAGATCAACAAGAAGAAACAAAAGGAAGGGATGGATAGAAGCCCAAGAGAAAAAAAGTTTTAAAAATAAAAGTTTCCTATCCTACACAAGCAGTAGGAATCTTGTTATCGCATGGGGAGTCCTTACTAAAGACTGTAGTTTGAAAGCAGGAATGGGAAATGGATCAAATCTCACTGTAGCAAAGTAGTGTATGTCTGCCCAGCCTGTTTGTGGGAATTTTGGTTTGTGGGGATAGTGGCTTGGTTTGGAGCTTATTTTCATTCTTTCTCAAGCCTAAGTTTCCACAAGCCCTTGGCTACAACACTACCTGTGTTTGGTACAGAGGATAATCCCACCTTTATCTGGTTTCAGCCTATAGGGCAGTGACCCTAGAAAAACTTGAAGTAGAAAGCTACCATAAAAACATGCTCTTATATGACCAGGTGGTCAACTCTTCCCTTCCCTCCTTAGGGGCCACAGCACCTGCTGGCTTAGAATCGTGCAGTGTTCTCACACTAATGTGCCAAAACCGCCACCCTTCCCATCCTGGCATCCACCTACCCCCACCCCACGAGACTTGCATATCAAATATTACTTCCTGCTGTCTATGACCACACTGCCTTGGCAGTTAACATCAAAAGCAAACACATGGAGAGAACAGAAGGCACTGGAGCTGGGGAGGAAGAACAAGGAGAGGTAATGTTTCAAAACTTTTTTGCTGGTACCCAGGTGCAAAAACCCTGGAACATCACATGTATTTCAATTTTTCACCCGAGGGCTCATCTCCTCTCTCCCAGAATGGCAAGCTGAAAGAAGCCCTCCTCTGTCTCTACTCCCAACCCTTCTGTCCCTGAAACACAACACGTGGAAGCCAGACCTCAGGAACCCTACCTGCCATCTGCAGGTGAGCCACACAGGGACAGCGTATGGCAAGCTCAATTACTGTAACCGATTGCACAGGAGCTGACCAATGCTATCAATTTGTTCAGTGTTGATGGTTCACCATCTACAGGGGCCACGTGAACCCAAATTGACTGTTTCCACCATCCTTATCTTGTCTCCTGGGGGTTCCACAACTTGAGGACAGCAATTGTCATGAATGTTTAACATAGTACCCAAAACAAGACTGGAACCAAGGCCAGATGACATCTGCTCACTGACATATCCCAAACCACTGACTAGTATGGTGACCCCAGTATACGCATCTGACCTCTCCAGATTGCAATTTACACGTAAAAGAAGGGAGCTGAGATAGTATTTTCCTAAGATCCTCCCCAGTTCTATAATTTTATGATCTAATTGCAACCATTTTACTCTACTGAGGAAGGGCAATGTATCCTGAACACTTCACAAGCAATTTCAACAGACCAGTGCTGTGTTTCTGCAGAAGTAACAATACTAAAAACATATCACCACCCCCCCCTTACTTGGGTTATTCCCAAATTGTAAGTTTGATCTACAAAGTAAAGTTCTGAATTTCACAGCATACTTGACCATCTTCCAATAAGCATAACGACACCCTCCCTGGAACAGAACTTCTTACAGCAATGACTACTGCATTTAATTAAGGCTAGAGAGCAAAGTCGTGCCCAGGTATGGCAGAGCAACAATTATTAGCAGCCTTCTTGACTCCAGCCTAGCCTGCACCCTCTAACTAGTTCAACTAATTGGAATTTAACAACATATCACATCATCTTTTCTTCAAAAACCTAAACAGATCTGTCCTACCTAAAGAACAAATGTCCAAGTACCTGCTTTGTTAGCCTGGCACTCAATAGCCTCCCAAAGCTAGTCTCAGCCAATTCCACTGGCTTATTCTCTGAGCTCCCCCAACATAAACCTAGACAAGGAGTTTCCTACCTGTGGAAGAGACCTTTGGACAAGAGATGCCTCCCCCATACGGCTTGATCTGTGCCTCCCGAAAAATACCACCAATCACCCTTATTTAAGTCCTTAAGATTCAAGACCCACCCTGCTGAAAGTGAACTCTTTCCTGACTGGGGCAGCAAGAAGTATTTTAATTACTACTTTGTATTTTTCTCTGTTTAAAAAAAAGAATATTATGCCAACCAACACATGAAAAGATGCTCAGTATCACTAATCATCAGGCAAGTTAAAACCACATCAAGATATCACCTTACACCTGCCCGAAATAGCAAGTATAAAAAAAAAACCAAAAAACCCACACCCCCCAAAAAAAACCCAAAAAACCAAGAAATAACAAGTTCTGGTGAGGATGTGGAAAAAAGGGAACACTCATGCACTGTTGATGGGAATGTAAATTGATGGACCAATATAGAAAAAAGCATAGAGTTTCCTCACAAAAATTAAAAACAGAAATGCCATACAATCTAGTAATTCCACTACTGGGTATTTACCCAAAGAAAACAAAACTCTAATTCAAAAAGATACATACACTCCTATATTCACTGTAGTATTATTTACAACAGCCAAGATATGGAAGCAATTCAAGTGTTCATGGAGAGATGAATGGATAAAGAATGTGGGGCACACACACATATATACCATGGAATATTAGCCATAAAAAGGAAGAAGATTTTGCCATTTGCAACAACATGGACATACCTAGAGAGGATTATGCTAAGTGAAGTAAGGCAGAAAGAGAAAGACAACTAGCAAATCACTTCACGTTTATGTGAAACCTAAAAAAACAAAGCAGAATAGACCTGTAAACACAGAGAACAAAATGGTGGTTGCCAGAGGGAGGTGGTATGGGGGAATGGGCGAAAGGGTGAAGGGGAGTGGGCGATACAGGCTTCCAGTTACAGAATGAGTAAGTCACAGAGATGAAAGGCACAACAGGGGGAATACAGACAATGGTATTGTAATGGTGTTGTGTGGTGACAGATGGTAGCTACACTTGCGGTGAGGACAAGACAAGGTAAGGAGTTGCTGAATCACTACTATGTTGTACACCTGAAACTAATGAGACATTGTGTGTCAACTATGCTTCAAAAAAAAGAAAGAAAAGAATATCATGCTTATAAATAAAACAATTTTTTAACATTAACTCTCCCTACAATATCTGGAACTAGAAGAGTCCTTCAGTATTATTATGTTATTCAACTGCTTAATTTTAGAGATGAGAAAGCAGAGTCCAGAAAAGCTCGACATCTTAGGCCGCACACCAGGGTAGTGGCGAAGAAGGAATGGGAACCTAAATTTCCTGACTTCCAGAGCTCTGTACACATGTTAACAGGGTGACCATCTTCTGTGCTGCTTGGTATCCACTCAAGAGTGCACAGCACAGGTACTGGACAGCTCTAACCATGGGAGCTAAAAAGGGCAAGAACTGAAGACAGAGAAGACTCAAGCCCCCAGCACTCCCAGCTTTAATCAGAAGACCAAACATCATGCCAAGTCTCTAGAGGAGAGGTCCTGACTCACTTTCATCTCCTCCTCCTCCAACTACACTTGGCCCCTACTTTCCTCAGACCTAACCAATCCACCCAGGAGTAGGAACACACCTTCTTGCGCCTGCGTCCCCTACAGAAGGACCACACTTACTTTCTTACAACCAGAATGAGGGCCACAGGGATTCCCAATTTTCTAAGTATAAAGACTCAAAGGGAGAAAATTCGGATACCAGCTCCCCTCCCCAGGGATTACAGTTGTATTTGTTATTAACCGTAAGTTAAGAAAAATATACGACAAACATCCACTGTGAATTGTGTAGTATTTTAATGAGGTCATGGTTATTATTCTGTAAATGCAGCTATGTACATTGAAACAGAGTAAGAGCTACAAATGGGTGACATTATGTATTTGGTTTACAGACACCTGGGAGTGTTTATGGGTTCTCAGACACTCGGTTGGGAAGTGCTAGGTGGTGGCATCAGACCAAAACTTCAGATGGGATATCTAGGGGTAGGGGTGGAGGGTCTTTAGTCTCTCATCACCTTCCTGTCAAAGACAAATATGACAGGCTAATGAACACACAACCAGAGGGTCATCAGCTCATTTCAGATTTCCCACCACATCTGCCCCCATGTTGCAGTTTTACTATCATAAGCACTGGGGTATTTTTAGTACCACTGTTTTGGGGGAACAAAGGGTCTCTCATTTACTTCAGTCCTCTGGTCTATTCTTGGCTTTCCTAGCCATGCTGCCTCAAGTGGAAAGCCCCATCCCAATTCACATTCCAGTCTTTTCCCCATCTCTCACCAGGAATCATCTCTAAAGAGTAAGCAACTGACAAGTGATGGATAATTTGCATTTTAACCCTATTCAAATTTGGGTAAATGGTTTAATATGCATGCTAATATTCCATCATTATTCCAATTAAGGAAACTATTATGTTAAAGTGTTTAATCAGGAGAATTAAGGAGAACTCCAGACACCTAAAATTAACTTCTAATAGTCTTGACATTCATTTCATTTAGGTGCAATTTGCCAAGCTATAAGCAACTTCTTGCTTAAAACTTCTGCTCAGGCACGTGGGTATTCCTGATAAGACCTAAAAGCAATTCATTTCCTAACTAGATTGCTGTCTAAAAGAATAAACTGAAAGGGCTGCAATTTAAATACAATCAAATCCCCAAGCAGTGCATTCCAGAAGACTTAAACACCATCATCGGGATCCCGAGGAACAACAATGCTATTCGCATCAGAAACAACACAACCACTTCCTCTTTCTCTGACCTTCTCTGTTTAATTACTTCCTGTGATTTCTTCTAGGGCTGTGCGTGCCTGCTTCCCGAGGCGGCAGGCTTTCCATACAAGACGGATTTGTCTGGAAGGTGCAGAATGCCAGCTGACCATAGACCTTACATACAAAGTGCTGGGACTTCGTATTTCTTTTTAAATGGTGGATTTCTTGGGCCCCCTGGCATTCACCAAGAACGATTTTTAAGCCCTAAGAAAAAATTCTTCCAGCATATTCCCATCTAAAGCCAAGCTCCATCTCAAACTTGGAAACCCTGCCAGGGATGGAGAAGCGGCTGCTTGATAATAGTATGTCTCCATGTGGAAGCACCACCTTCTTCAACAGATTCCAAACACCACGTATGTGAAGTCAACTTTGAAGACACAAACCTGGCCGCTGTGAGCTTACTACCATCACTACTGGATATGCCCTGACAACTCATGAACTGTCATCCACGGACCAGCAGCACCAGCAGCACCTAGAAGTTTATTAAAAAATGGAGAATCTGAAGGGCACTTGGGAGGCGCAGTGGGTTAAGCATCCAACACTTGGTTTCAGCTCAGGTCATGATCTCAGGGTCCTGGGATTGAGCCCCGAGTTGGGCTCCATGCTCACTACAGAGTCCACCTGAGATTTGTTTCTCCCTCTCCCTCTGCCCCTCCCGTTTCTGTTGTCCATCTGTCTCTCTTTCCCTCTCGAATAAATAAATAAATCCTCTTTAAAAATGCAAAATCTATGGGGTGCCTGGATGGCTAAGTGGGTTAAAGCCTCTGCCTTCGACTCAGGTCATGATCTCAGGGTCCTGGGATCGAGCCCCACATCGGGCTGTCTGCTCAGCAGGGAGCTTGCTTCCCCTCACCCCACCGCCTGCCTCTCTGTCTACTTGTGATCTCTGTCAAATAAATAAATAAAATCTTGAAAAGAAAATACAAAATCTGAGCCTTTTCTAAACCAGAATCCTCACTTTGCAAGACTCACAATACAAGTTTAAGTTTGATCCTCCTCCCAAAATAGCTAGGCTAAAACACAGGTCCAGAATAGTGTGCACTGTTATCCATTCTCATCTAGACTTTCAAGGATAAGGTGGCTAGTTCTTTTTCCCAAAGAGGTATCTGTAAAGTCGCTCTTTTTTTTCTTTGAAAGATTTTATTTATTTGAGAAAGAGTGAGTGAGAGAGAGAGCGAGTGAGCAGGGGGAGTGGGAAGGAGAAGCAGACTCCCCACTGAGCAAGGAGCCTGACATGGGGCTTTATCCCAGAATCCCGGGATCACCACCTAAGCCAAAGGCAGAGAGACGCCCAACCAATGGGGCCATCCAGGTACCCGTAAAGTTGCTCTTTGTATCAGTACAGAAAAGGTCACCTCTGGGGGCACTGCTTTCCAGTGCTGAAAAGGGATGCAAGAAAGAAATGTCACCTCACAGCTCTTGAGGCAGTTTCAGGATTCAAAGTGAGTTCTAACTTCATTTGCTCTACAGTAATATAAATCAAGCTGTACACACAACACAATTTTTTATATAAGAAAACCAAAAAAAAAAAAAAAATTTTTCTTATCAAACTACTCTAAGGCCCGGTGCGCGAGGGCGACGTGCTCACCCTATTGGAGTCAGAGCGAGAAGCTCGGAGGTTAAAAAAAAAAAAAAAATTAAAAAAAAAAAATTTCTTATATAAGAAAACTAAAGCTCTACAAAGTTATGACATGTAATATTCTATAATCATGAGGCCTGAAGTTAAAAGACCTGGATTAAAAATAACAAATTCTGCTCTGTGACCTCAGACAAGATACTTAACCTCTCTGCATCTTCTCCTGGCTGTCAGACATATTCCATCCATGTTTGAGGGCACGAGTGCATGTACATACAATACACAGACCCCAAAAATAACTTGAAGAGCTTGTTGGGGGATTCTGGGAAGGGCATATAGTACCTTCCATGCTCTGGATGAAGACTGCCCCCCACCCTCAATTTGGGAATCCCGATGCCTGCAGTTCTAGGGGGAGCCCTGCAGAAGCAAGGGAAGAAAGGAAAAACAATTCTGAGAGTCAGTCATCAAGATGATGCTGTCTTCATACCCCTAAGGCATATGAAAGTGCCTAGCACCCTAGAACACAAGCTCCCTAAGGCCAGAGCCTCCTTCTGAGTCACAGTTCCGGTCCCATCCCATCTCGGTGTCTGGTGCACTAGATACAGTAAGTGAATGGCACTCACCAGCTAGTCACTCCCTTGGCTCAAGCCTCACCACCCTGGTTATTTACTTACCCAATAAAATAATTAACACATAGCTTTGCAATTAGGGTCCAAGTATCTTTTTTTTTTTTAAAGATTTTATGAGAGAAAGGAGAGAGAGAGAGAATGAGTAGCGGGGAGGGGCAGAGGGAAAGGGACAAGCAGACTTCTAAGCGGGGAATCTGACGCAGAGCTCAATCTCAGGGCCCTGAGATCATGAGCTGAAGGCAGACGCTTAACCGACTGAGTCATCCAGATGCCCCTGGGGTCCAAGTATCTTCTAAAGACGGGTGCCTGGGTGGCTCAGTGGGTTAAAGCCTCTGCCTTCAGCTCAGGTCATGATCCCAGGGTCCTGGGATCGGCCCCGCACTGGGCTCTCTGCTCAGCAGGGAGCCTGTTTCCTCCTCTCTCTGCCTACTTGTTTTCTCTCTCTGTCAAATGAATAAATAAAATCTTTTTAAAAAAAATAAACAAAGTCAAGTAATTTAGATTTAAAGTCTACCACACTCTGAATGGACCTCTGGAATCTAGTACCCCCTGATTTTCCTTAGTATAAAAGACATCTAGAATGGAGGGAAAGGGCCTCAAAGCTAGTTTACAAACATTAGACTCTGGATATGAAACCTGTTTATATACAGATTAATGAAAAGGCAACCATTAGGCCATCAGGCCCAGAAGGAATACTGAGCCAGTACATGCTCCCCTGGCAGAGCAGACCTGTTTTGGAATACTGAATCTGAGAAAAATCATAGATTTGATCTAACCTATTAAATGAAGGAAAAAGATGAAATGACTACATTAAGACTATATTCACACTTTGCAACTTTAAAAGACCTGTAAAAATGAATAAAATTACTGGGATGCTGGTGATTACATTAAACCTCTAATCTAACATTTACTTTATTTCTTGGCCGAAAATATAAAACAAACACCAACACGGCATACAAATAGAAAAAACAAGTCATAAGCCAACTCAACTCCTAAGGGAATCTTCAGCCAACCTTCCCCCATACCTACCCCACCCAGACCAAGCCTACTGACTCTGAGAAACAATCTGAAGGGCACTGGTGATAGGATTTCTAGACCTCTGGCAGGAATGGCAAGAAGGCCAGGGATGTTACTACATCCTTGTAGTACAAGGCCAGGGATGTACAGGTAAGTACACTGACAGTAACAGAGGAGGCCAGCTTCTGTAAGACAGGAAATCTTAAAAAGACAGCCAACCAGGATCACTGAGTAAAAGTGCCAGCAGTCAGCTGGGCATTACTGATATGACAGCACCAAAACTAATGAGTTTCTCTAGGTCCTACCAGCATAGCACCAGAAAGCTGAACAGAGAGCAGAATGTGACTTCGAGGCTCTAATTCTCCTAATAACCCCCTGGAGCAGGTCACTTCAACTCTCACAGGTATAAAGTGAGAATCTTGTTCCTTGACTCAAAAGGTGCTCTGGGCACCTCGGTGGCTCAGTGGGTTAAGCCTCTGCCTTAGGCTCAGGTCATGATCTCAGGGTCCTGGGATCGAGCCCCACATAGAGCCCCACATCGGGCTCTCTGCACAGCAGGGAGCCTGCTTCCCCCCCCACCCCACCCCCGCCCCACATGCCTCTCTGCCTACTTGCAATCTCTTTCTCTGTGTTGAATAAATAAATAAAACCTTAAAAAAAAAAAGGTGCTCTGAAGGTAGAATATTGCAAATGGATATCCTCCACCTTGTAGATTCTGAAAATAAATCATACTGTGCTACATGATATGAGACACTGGAGGTGGGTGAGTCCCACTGAATTCCCAATTTATCAGGCACTGTGCTGAAATGCTTTACCTTCAAGATTTCATTTCCACTTTTTAACAGCCTATGAATTAGACAGAGTGACCTTCATTTATATTAACCGAGGACTCCTGGCTTAAAACACCTGCCAGGGGCCCTTAATCAGCAGAAGACAGAACACAGTATGACCCCAAAACCCCCATTTCCTCCACTATCATCACGGCAGCCTGTCCCGCCTGGATGTTTTGAAAAGGTAAACTCAAAATGTTTCGGAATGTAGGTACACTAAGAATAATAGGTTATATTTTGATACAAGGTATAATTACTTTTCAATTAACAAATATTTGCTTTAATCAATCAATAAACGTTTGCAGACAGCCTACTATGCGCTCAGCATGCTGCAAGACTATGGGTATAAGGCTTCATAAGTGATTATTCCCAACACCAGCAGGGCAGACAGAGCTAGCCTTCTCCGTGCATTCTCGGGGTGGGATGCAAAACTAAGTAGTATCTGAAAAATCAATACTGGATGCCACGGCCAAAGCAACCCAAGGAGGAAAAGAAGAGGAGTAAGTAATGAAAACGAAGAGACAAAGATACCATTACCAGATGAACTAGGAAAGACAATTAAAAACTTAACCTGATAATTAAGTTTAAGCACTTAGGAATGGCCAACAGGGAATATATCTAAGAATGAAAACAACCAGATCTGAAAAATCATTCTATCAGTACACAGAGGAGCCAAAGCCATACATTTCAGAAGCTGCCCTTATTCTAATCCCTCCAATTGCCAGTTCCTAGCAAGTATTTTATTAAAATCCTGGCCTGACTTCCTTTCTATGACATGAGACACATACCAAGCTGCAGGAGCAACGCATCACGCCCACCCAGGGCCAGTGCACAGAAAATGCTTTTTGCTCCACAGTGCACTGTGTGCACCAGTGCAAAATAGTCCTTCTACTCCAGTGACTGACTACATGCCCCTGAACATGCTTTAAAAAATCATCAATGTTCTGGCCTTACATACTGCTTAAAGGGAAGCATTTACAAGAGTTCATCAATATGACTAGGTCTCAAACAAACAAACAAACAAACAAACAAAACCAGCCCAATTTACACAACAAAACACGCCAAAAAAAACCATACCCCAAAACTTGGGGCTCTGCCTCTATTATCATCATGTTCAGTTTCTGAGAGTTTTGCTGTCAGATTGTGTATTTGCGTTCAGCCTGGGGAATATAGGAACTGTGCCAATACTGGTGTTCATGAGCACGGCTGTCTCTGACTTTGAGTGCCGAGTCTCCACGAGAAGCCTGTGGCTACTACAAGTTGTTAATATTGTGATTTCTGTGGAGATTCTCCTGCAGAGGCAGAAACATAGCCCCTGGCTTATACAGCACTCAAGATCTTCCACTTCCCAACCCCTACAACACTGACTGGAACCACAATGGTTTTGAGCTATCAATCACAGACCACCACCACCAGATCGTTCGGCACCCAAGTTCCACAAAACGTGCCAAGGGCTTCTTGTGAAGGCAGTTTCTCAGAGGGGGTTTATCCACACTGTGAGTTAACCAAATACAATTACAATTATTGCATTTGTTGGTAGAGACAAAGCATCCTAAAATAATTAAATCCATTTTTTAATTCAACAGACATTTATTAAGCAACCATAATGTGCCCAACAGTATTGGGCCAACAACTAGAAAATTAAGCAGTTAAGAGGTAATACTGAATCCAAGAAGCTCATATTCTGGTAAGAATCTAGTCGGGTACAGGTCCAACTCTAAATGGTGAGAACTGCCATACAGCATGAGGAAAAAACACTATAAAGGGTCCTCAGTTTTGATGTGAAGAGGGGACGGAAAAGAAAGAATGGGAGGACCTCATCAAAGTAATGGCTGCAGAACTGGTGGGAGGGGGAATGAGCAGAAATTCCCTTGCAGAAGGGAAGGAAGAAAACTCCAGAATACAGAGCCTGAGTAAGCAGACTGTTGAGGCAGAATAGTTTTGGTATTTGTACTGATTCACTTTTATGTATTTTATCTGGTTAAAGGAAGTGGAAAGCAGAGGGGATCAGCCATAGCTAGAAAGGAGGGAGCACTCACTAAATCCTCGTGGAAACAAGCCTAGCAGATGGAGAGAAGTACAAGTTCACCATCTAGAAAGATGAAGGGCCTTGCAGTAAGCCCTTAACTTTATACAATCGCACAGGTCCTGGCTTACAATTTTGTTAAGGTCTTTCCAAGTGTTTTGTTTTGTCTTGCTTTCAAGATCTTCTGATGAATGGACCAAGATTCCAATTCTGGAGAGCCAACTCCATGTTTTCAACATTTAAGGACTCTATTCATGTGGAGTAGAAACACCCCCTTTTTTTAAGGCTAATGCAAAGAAACTGGATCAATATTTATTGTACCAGGTCTAATTTCTACAACTGTTATTTCAACGAACATACAGCTGACATCCAGCAATAACCAACTCTGGATTCACACTCCTATTATCTTATGGTGTATCATAGAATTCTCAAGTCCAGGTTTATTTAAATTCACTTTAATTCAGTACGTGCCTCATGGCAATTTCAGGGAAGATAAAGGAAGTAGAAAAAATTATGGCAATGATAGACTCACCAATTCAGAAGAATCAAGGACAGCATGACTAACAGAAACAGTGTGAGCTCAGAAGTCAGAATGACTAAGGCTGGCCCACCTGTCCTCCTCTGAGAAGGTACCTCACAGTGGTTAAAGACAGTCCTTTCTGGGCTGCCAGGTTGGTTCAGTCATTAAGCTGCTGCCTTCTGCTCAGTTCATGATCCCAGAGTCCTGGGATTGGAGCCCAACATCAGGCTCCCTGCTCGGCGGGAAGCTGGCTTCTACCCTCTCCCACTCCCCTTGCTTGTGTTCCCTCTCTCGCCGTGTGTCTCTCTCTGTCAAATAAATAAATAAAATATTAAAAACAAAACAAAACAAGTCCTTTCTGAGCCAGGCTGCTGGAGTCAAATCCTAACTCCTTCATTTACTAATGATACGATCTTGGACAAGTTACTCATCTTCTCTGGGGCTCAGTTTCCCCATCTATAAATGGAGGTAATAATACCCCATCTATCTCATAGGACTGTTGAGAAGACTAAATGACTAAAGTGCTATAAAAAAAAAATGTTTGCTGTCTTAGGCAAAGCAACTTAAGCTTCCTCATCAGTTAAATGGAGTAACTCCAGGGCACCTGGGTGGCTCAGTTGGTTAAGCCTCTGACTCTTGATTTCAACTCAGGTCATGATCTCACGGCTGTTCTGAGGGTGGTGGGATCCAGCCCCACATCGCTTTGGGCTCTGCGCTCAGTGGGGAGTCTGCCTGAGACTCTCTCTCAGCCCCTCCCCACCACCGCTCTTGTGTGCACATGCTCTCTCTCTAAATAAATACATAAAATCTTTAAAAAATAATAAAATAATGGGGTAACTCCTTCATAGGATTATTTGAAAATTAACAAGCTGAGCCTATAAGAAACCTATCCCAATGGCCTGCTAAGAGCCAACAGGAGACACCTGATTGATACTTGGTGCTCGACAGTAAGCTTTACATAGGATATCTCCTTTAATTTTCATAGCAACTCCATGAAATTGCTAACATTCACTCCCATTTTATTCACTCAGGTAAAACCAAGGTGAAAGCAGCGCCTGGGTGGCTCAGTGTTGGTTAAAGCCTCTGCCTTCGGCTCAGGTCATGATCTCAGGGTCCTGAGATCAAGCCCCGTATCCAGCTCTCTGCTCAGCAGGGAGCCTGCTTCCCTTCTGTTCTCTCTCTCTGCCTACTTGTGATCTCTTTCTGTCAAATAAATAAATAAAATCTTTAAAAAAAAAAAAAAGCCAAGGTGAAAGATAAGTAACTTGCCTTAGATCAGAAAGTGAGCAAATGGCTGAGCCTTGAGCTGTAAGTATAAGTTAAATGGCTTTAACTCAGGATCATTAATTGGCACCTGGCTGAAATGACAGTTGTAAAAGACATATTCAGTCAACTGCGCTGAACGTTAAAGACAAAAGGGAATGATTCTTAATTTTGTAAAGTGTGATGATGGTATTGCGGTTTCCTGGAAGAGTATCCTCATCTTGTGGAAAGTAAGCTCAAGTATTCAGAGACAGGACATTCTGATGTCTCATTTCTTTGAAATGGTTAGGCAAAAATATCTGTTTTTTTTTTTTTTTTTTTAAATGGAAGACCTTTCAACATTAGGAAAAACATGACTAAAAACACGACTAAAAGTCCATTCTCAGCAAGATGTGTCCTGCAGAGAAGCATTTATGAGAGGGACAGAATAGCTACATGGTAGGCCGATGTCTTCTGCGTTAAGTTCACTTGAGAAGGGTTTCTTCATTTTGTCAACAAATTTCCAAATCATTCAAGACCATAATCAAATGCTTTCAAGATACACACAAAATGCACATGATCAAAAAAATTTTTTTCCACTCTCTTGGACAAAAGATTCTTTTCAACAGTTTGTTGATGCTTTTTACTTCTAAATTATTTTTTAAAATCTGTAGAAATGTAAATCTTAACATGCATTTGTAGCTGGAATGGGATCAGAGGAGAAAGGTCAGAATATTTTTTCTTTTTTTAAAGATTTTATTTATTTATTTGACAGAAAGAGACACAGTGAGAGAGGGAACACAAGCAGGGGGAGAGGGAGAAGCAGGTTTCCTGCTAAGCAGGGAGCCCGATGTGGGGCTCAATCCCAGGACACTGGGATCATGACCAGAGCTGAAGGTAGACGCTTAACAACTGAGCCACCCAGGCGCCCCTGCCTCGAGAAGTTTTAAATCGACATAGAAAAGAGTATGAGAAGACAAAACACTTATTATTTTTTAAAATTAGGCACAATTTTGACAGTTGCGAGATTCTGACTTACTGTACTGACGCTAAACATAGCTGTTATACACCTGTACCATTTAATAAAAACCTTAAATATATATGGACTATGAAGAAAATCTATTTTAGGGGCACCACCATTGGGCTCTCTGCTCAGCAGAGAGCATGCTCCCTCCTCTCTCTGCCTGCCTCTGCCTACTTATGATCTCTGTCAAATAAATAAAATCTTAAAAAAAAAAACAACAAAAAAGAAAATCCACTTTACCTAAGTCATAACTATTTCTCCCATAGGTCTCCCATTTGAGGTCACCAAACTGCTTTATTGTAATACACCTTGTCTACTTCCAAAAGGTATCTGTAGGACCTCAAACATAAAGCGATTAGAAAAGAAAATGAAAGATCAAAATTCATACTAGAGAGGTATATAAATCTAGCAAAAAGCTAGACTAACTACGACCACTGTAATCAAGCAATAATTTTAGCTCTGAGCTTTCAGACAGTGGTTGCAAAAAAACCCAACAACAAAAAGGCAATCACATCAAGTCCTGCAACCCAGAGAGAAACCTTCTTCCAGGCACTAACATTTAAAAGGAATTTTTCAGATGGGTCATTACGTAAGAACCTGAACAATACAATGAACAGTGTCCACAAATGGCAGTTTACAGCCCCTACAGCCTGTGTTCTTAGGGGCTTACGTTTCATGTCTCATGCCAAGGTCATTACATTAAAAGTAATCCCAGGAAGGCCATTTCTGCACTGGGCTAAGGCGCCACGGCTTTCTGATTCTCTAACTGAAACCAGAACCTGTCCTCAAATACCCATTGTCTCAACTGGGCTTCTGACAGCAGTGGAGGCAGCCAGTTCCATGCTGAGTTGCTCTGAAAGCATGAAATGAGACATAGTCATTTCTTGCTGGTGAACCCACCCCAAATCCCTTTGCTTTGGCTATCAGATGGGGTAGGTGCAAAGCTGACATGCTATGGTGAAAAGGGAGAGGCTAGGCCAGTACTCCCAAGGGATGGAGCCAAGGAACCCAAGGCAGGGCGAATGGAACCAATCTGCAACAAGAATCCTGAAGATCAGAGCAAGGCAACTGTCCCTCCCGCTACTACTATCTCTGTGTGCCAGAACAGAGGAAGACCTATAAAAACACTTGTCTATTAGTCAAGTTGGTATGGGAGCAAGGCCCACCAGCATATTTCTTCCCCACAAGAGCAACTTTTTTTTTTTTTTTTCTTCATTTTACCCTTTCCTGAAAGCAAAGCAAAGTGTTTGAAAAGACCAGCACAGGTGGTGGGACTGCAGCAACCGGCACACGAGGCAGGATGCTCTCCAGGTGCGGGTGTCTGGCAGACGAGGGGTTACTGCAGTCAAAGATCCCCAAAGGAAGGAAATTCTCTTTCCCATACACCACCCCTCTCAACACCTTCTCGCGCCCAGCCTGGCAACAGCAGATGCCAAAGGATAAAGGGGCATTTAAAAAAAAAAAAAAAAAGTGAAGTAGTACTCTTAAGAGTAGAGCACAGCATTCTGTCACCTGCTGCAAGAAAAGCCCTCCCTGTCAACCAGCCCTGAGTCACTTCCCCTCTCTGCATTGACTGTCAATGCTCGCAGGGGCAAAAGACCCCGGGCCTCTCGAGCAGATACACGCAGCTCCCACGACTCCACAAACCCACTCTCTGGGCCTCTCCCCAGGGTGTGTCCCAGTGGCTACCAACCGGCTCTTTTGCGTCCAAGCCAGCGCCACTGCTACCTTAGCTAATGGCAGCTCTGAATGAAAGGAGCCGAGGCAGGCTCCGGATTTATGAATGTGCAGGGGAGGAGGGAGGGATATCATGTGACAATAAAGGAGAGCTTCTTATTCACAAAAAAAAAAAAAAAAAAAAAAAAAAAAAAAAAAGAAAGAAAGAAAGAAAAAAAAAAGAAAAAAAAAAGTGGCTGGTGGCGGGCACAGCCACTGAGCAGCGGCGTGGGCCGCCGTGTGGTGACCACTCGGAGCCAAAGCCGACGACCTCAGGCGCGGGGCCCAGGAGCCCTGCCTCCGCTGCTCCCCCAATTGGAAACGCCTCGGGCGGGGGTGGGAGAAAGCCAAACCCGATTCCACGACTGCGAGGCTGGACGGAGCCTCATCTTGGCCCCGGGCTGGGAAACGGTCCGGATGCCCGGGAGGGCGGCGGGTCACCCCGGAGCCCCTCCAGCGGAGCGCCCCGAGCATTGTTACCCTCGGGCCCGCGGGGCGGGCACGCACGCCTGTGCATGCGCGCACACACTCGCACACAGATACATACATTTACACACACACACTCACATACACACACTGGCCCGCAGCACATTGCCCCGCACGCTCCCGCCCGCCCCCGCAGCACACGACTCGGATCCGCCCCCGAGCGGCCCCGATCCCGCGGGGCGCCTATCCCAAGCCCAAAAGCGCGTGCACACACGATCACACGCGCCGCGGGACCCCTCCGGCGGCTCCTGCACGGCGACCTGCCTGAGGATCCCTGCTCACGCAGACCCCAGCGCAGCCCGCGCCCAGTCCTCCCCTGGCTCCGCCGTGTTTTTTATGAATGAAAATGTGGTATGCAAATGAGAGCGATTCAAGAAAACGAAATGGCGGAGCCTGGGCCCCAGTGGGCTCCCTAAGGGACCGGGGGGCGAGCGGCGGGGCAGGAGTCACAAAGTCACTACATGAAAACCCACCGACCCCAGGAAGCCGTAGCGGGGGTGTCAGGTCTTTCGCTCCGGCCACAGAAGATTTCGGGGGGGAGGGGGTGTTTGAGTCCCCGGAGAGGGAGCGGGGACCGCCCCGAGGTCACCCGCGCGCCCTTGGCCCCCGCCACGGCCACCAGCCCGCCGACTCAAGGCGCGCCCCCGCCGGCCCTAAGCAGTCTTTGCCCCCTCCTCACTTCAACAACGCGGGGGGAAATCTCGCAGCCCAAAGCCCACAGGCCGGCTAGTAGCTGCACCCCACGCCAAGTTCAACCAAGCAGCGTCCCTGCCTGCGTCCTCAGCCCCGGCTGCCTCGCTACCCCCGCGGGGCACCCTCGTCCCACCCCGCGGCCAAACTTACTCGTCCGGGTGTGTTTCTTCGGTCATTTTCCTGTTCACCTAGACGCCTGTCCCGCGGCGGGCAGCTTTGCTCCCTTCATCTTCCTGTCCACTCACCCCCCTTCTTCACATCTCCGGAGATCGCCCGATTTGGTTGGGGAGGGGGAGCGGCGAGAGATGAAGGGGCGCCGCAGAAGGGAGAAGGGGAAGCAGGGCGATAGGAGCGCGGGTGAGGTTTGGGGAAGGGGTGCAAAGGCAAGCTGCGGGAGGAGTGAGCGCAGCAGCGCCCGGGGCTCCGCAGGAGGGGCTCCGGGGGCTCGGCAGCGAGCAGAGAGGGAGAGATTTGGGCAGGGGACGGCGGTGGGGGAGAGGAGGAGAAAAACAAGCGCGCCGTGGAGCGGCTGAGACTGCTGAGAGGAGGAGGAGAGAAGGGCCAGCTGCGGGTGGGGGCTCGGTCCGGGGTCGCCCCCGGGGGCCGGGCCAATCAGGGTTCCGGGGAGCGGTCGGCGGCCGGGGGAGGTGCGCCTGGGAGGCGGTGCAGGGCGCCCCGTCCGAGCCCCATCTCTCGACTCCACCGATTTACTCCATATTGGATTCTCACCGCCGCCAACAGGAGGAGGAAGTAGGGCGGAAGCGATGACGTCTTCCCAGCGGCCAGAGGTGGTGGAGTGCAAAAAGCTTCCTACTAGCGACCGAAAGGAAAAAAAAAAAAAAAAAAAAAAAAAAGGGAGGGGGGGGGGGGGGGG